>NW_007253029.1:174440-228348 GCF_000164805.1 Carlito syrichta
GCTGGGCTCCGGCGATCCTTCCCCTCAGCCTTCCAAGTAGCTGGAACTACAGGCACGCGCCGGCTCATTTTTGATTTATTGTAGAGATGAGATTTCGTCAAGTTGCCCAGGCGTGTCTCGAACCTGCGGGCTCAGGCAGTCCACTCACCTCAGCCTCCCAAAGTGCTGGAATAACAGGTTGAGCCACCGAACCTGGCCTCTTATTCTCAAACTAGAAGAAAGTAGACAGAGTCTAGGACTAGAGGATTTTGTGTATCCTGTGTGTCAAATTAAAGATAAAAAAGAAATGAAAGAATAAAACTAAGCAAACCTTTTAAATTCTTAAACAAAACATACATACAAACTTATTACAGAAAAGCAGACTAGTTAACATATTTTTTAATAGAATAAAAGCAAAAGAAGAGCATAAAAATGATAGTAAGACCAAATGTATCTGTCATTTCAATAACTATAACTAATAAATTGGCATTTTAATGAGTAAAAACTTCTTATTCCAATTTTATGGTTTTTAAAATGAGACATAACTAAATGGCCTTAAATTTTTGAAAATAAAATTAATGTCAAAAATACCAAAAAGGTACATAAAATCTAGGTCATAATATTAATGTCAGACAGTTTTGATTAAAGTTAAATAGCATTAAATACCCTGAAGAGGAAAAATTTATAATGATAAAGCTTTAATCTACATAAAATAAGCAACAATTCAGAATATCCATACAGCAAATAACAACTTCAATGTTCATAAAACAAGAAATTTATGAAAAATTAGGATCAATTTAAAAACTGTATTAATTGAATATTTCAATAACATCTTAACAAACTTCTTATTTTTGGATATGTATCTTGACAAGACTTTTTCATTTTTGCTATTTTTATCCAACATTTTTCATTATAAATTCAATGTATATAAGTTCCTGAAGATATATTTTTTACTTAAGGAGCTATGATGACTTATTCTCCAAAGAAAACAACAAAAACAAAAGTAATAACAAAACAACCTACATACTCCACTCCGCCAGAAACCTTTCAATATATTCCAAATATGTGGAGGAAAATTTTGCCTCTGAAGAATAATAAAAAATATTTAAAAATATCTTTTAAATGGGTCAATAGAAAAATAAAAGTGTAAAATGACATATTAAATTTGAATGGAATAGATAAATTTTGAGAAAAATAGAAATTCCTAAATTGACTTCAAAGAAAACTTTAAAGACACTAATTCATAGATGTAAATTTAAACAAGGTCTACTAATCATAAATGACCAGGTCTAAACATTTATATTAATATTTCATGCATATAAAAATATATAACATAAAGCATACAAGAAACATTGTACAGTGATCAGCCAACTTAAGAAATGGAACCAGGCCCAGTGTGGTGGCTCAGCCTGTATTCCCAGCATTTTGGGAGGTAGAGGCGAGAGGATTGTCTGACCCCAGGTGTTCAAGAGCAGCCTGGGCAACTTTAACTACAATGGCTTACAAAAACCAGCCTGGCATGCTGGCGTGAGTCTGTAGTTCCAACTACTTGGAAGACTGAGGCGGAAGGATTACTTAGGCCCAGCAGGTAGAGGCTGTGGTGATTGAGAGCTTGTACGGGTCCATGGCCTGTTAAGAACCAGGCCATACAGCAGGAAGTGAGCTACTGGCACCTGCAGCTCTGTGTTCTGTCAGATCTTCAGTGTCATTACACTTTTGTCAGCTATGCATGTGAGAGATCTAAGTTATGAGCTCCTTATGAGAAGCTAATGATCTGATGATCCTCCCAACCCTGTGCAGAACAATGGCCTTCCATGAGACTGGTCCCTGATGTCAAAAGGTTGGGGACCAGTGGTTTAAAGTCAGGAGATGGGTGATAATGAGAGTGAGAAGGTGATACAGGGTCCAATGGCAGGCCTGACCATTAATTCGTAAATATCAATAATTTGTTCATATTTTCTAAGTTGTAGAATTTATGAATATAAAGTTATGTAAAGAGTTCCTTTACTATTTTTTTTAAATGAATGCAAGGTCTATAGCAATGTCCTTTTTCATTCCTAATATTAATGATATGCAGTCACTCTTTTTTCTCAGTTTTTCTAGAGTTTACCACCGTGAAGTTTTTTAGTTGATTTTCTCAATTTTTTTTATTTTCAATTATATTGTTTTCTGTTCTCATGATTATTTCCTTCCTTCTTTTTCTAGTAATTTTTAGGTAGAAATGTACGTTATTAATTTGAAACCTTTCATTATTTTTAAAATAAATTTTAATGTGTATATTTAAGGTAGATCACATGATGTGATGAGATACATGAGCATAGTAAAATGGTTACTAAAGTGAAACAAGTTAACACATCCATCATCTCAAATACCCATTTCCCCCCCTATAGAAAAAGCAGCTATAACGTATCTATTAACTTAGCAAAAATCCTGAATACAATACATATCTGCTAGTTTGTAATTCTGTGACCAATATCTTTACATTTCCCTCCCCATACCGCCCCTGGTAACCACTGTTTTATATCTATCACTGTATATTTGACTTTTATTTTTGTTTAATTTTACATATATGAAAGATTTATGCAATGTTTTCTTTCCAGCTGGCTTATTTCACTTACCATGATATCTTCTTGTTTCATTTATGTTGTGAAAAATGGTAGTATTCCTCCCCCCGCCCTTTTTGGATGAAGTCTCACTCTGTTGCCCAGACTGGAGTGCAGTGGTAAATCATACCTTACTGCAGCCTTGACTTCTTGGGTTCAAGCAATCCTCTCACCTCAGCTTTCTGAGTCTCTGGGACTACAGGTGTGCCACCATGCCTGGCTGATTTTTGTAGTTTTTCATAGTGACAAAGTCTCACTGTGTTACTTAGGCTGGTCTTGAACTCCTGACCTCAAGCACTCCTCCTGCTCTGCCTTCCCAAAGTACTGGGATTACAGGAATGAGCCACTGACCCAGCCCTCCTTCTTTTTTAAGTCGATATAATATTCCAATATAAAGTCATGCACAGAGTTTCCTTATTATTATTTTTTAATGGCTGCAGGGTCTATAGTAATGCCCTCTTTTTCATTCCTGATATTAGTGAAATGCATTCACTCTTTTTTCTCAGTCTTTCTAGAGTTTACCACTGTGAGTAATTTTTTTTAGCTGATTTTTTCTGTTTTAAAATTTCAGTTATATTGATTTCATATACATATGCCACAACCATTCATTTGTCTGTTGATAAACATTTAGGTTGTTTTCATAAAGACTATTATGAATAACGCTGCAGTTAACATGGGAGTACAGTTGTCTTTACAAGGTGATGATTTCATTTCCTTGGGGAATATACCCAGAAAAGAAATTTGAAATTGCTGGCTCATTTTTAATGTAAGAATTTAGTACTAACTAAACTGTTTAAGTGGTATCTCATGGATTTTTGTGTTTTAATTAAATTTTTTTCCATTTCCATATTTAATAAATTTTGAGATTTTCAGGTCAGGCTCGGTGGCTCAGCCTGTAATCCCATGCTTTGGGAGGCCAAGGTGAGTGAATTGCCTGAGCCTGCGGGTTTGAGACCCGCCTGGGCAACTTGGTGAGACCTCATCTCTACAATAAATCAAAAATTAACCTGGTGTGGTAGTGTGCGCCTGCAGTTCCAGCTACTTGGAAGGCTGAGGCGGAAGGATCGCCGGAGCCCAGCAGGTCGAGGCTGTGGTGGCCAGGAGCGGCCACTGCACTCCAGTCTGGGCGACAGAGTGAGAATCCAACTCAAAAAAATAATAATAATAAAATAAAATAAAATAAAATATAAGAGATTTCCTTTTTAACAGTGTGTTTAATTTAATTTAATTTTAAAGGTGTGGAGTACAACTAAGGATTAAGTATACAAGTGGTCATCATATAGAAAAAGTGTGGACTTCCCTTAGTCCCCACTTTGCCTGGCTTCAGATAAGGTACCCTTATTGATGCTGTGTGCTTGCTCCCATTCCCTGGTAGTGTCCTGCTACTGCCAATTCCTTTCTTATAATATTATGATAAACATTCAGGGTCCGCTTATGAATGAGAATATGTGGTACTCAGCTCTTTGTTTCTGTTATAGACCACTGAATATTAAATTTTCTTCTTGTCATTTGATTATTAAGTTCTAGTTTAATTCTACTTTGATAACAGAACATGCTCTGTATGATTAATTAAAATAATTAATTAATTAAAGACAGTAATTAAACTTTCATTATATTAAGATTTTTGTTACAGGTATGAATGCACAAAAGCCAAAATTCAAAACACAATACAATTTATAATTGTTCCAAAAAAGTAAACATTTAAGTAGACATAACAAAATATCTACAAATTCTGTATGCCTAAAATTATAAAATACTGATGAAAGACATCAAAGAAGACCTAAATAAATGGAGCTATATCTTATTCATGGATTCAAAGACTCCACATAATAAAAATGTCATTTTTTCTCTAAATTGGTCTTTAAGTTTAATACAATTTCTATCAAAATCTCCACAGGATCCTTCTGAGATATGGACTTGCTTATTCTAACACTTATATGAAAAAGCACAGGTCCTAAAATAGCTAAAACAATCATGACAAAGAAACGTAAAGTGAAATAAATTATTCTATGAGAAATTAATTTTTGCTATATAGTTATAGTAACGGAGACACCACAATATTGGCAAAGGGATAGACACATATATCAATAGAACAGAAAATAGAACCAGAAATAGACTCACACACATATGCCCAACTGATTTTTGACAAATAAGCAAAGACATTTCAGTGGGAGGAAGACTAGTCTTTCTACAAATGGTGATGAAGCAACTGGACATGGTAAGAAAAAATAATGATTAATAAAATAAAATAACCACAACTTAAATTTCACTCCTTATACAAAAGTTAGCTCAAATGAGATTATAGACTAATGGTAAAATGTAAAGTTACCAAACTCATAACAATAAATATATGAAAAAATATTTGGGATTGAACTCCAAACAAGGAGTTCTTAGACCTGAAACTAAAAGCATTATTCATAAAATGTACATTTGTTAAGTTAGTTCCATTTAAAATTAAAGTAATTTTTTTTTGTGAAAGCCTGTGTGAAGAAGATCAAAAGACAAGATACAGACTCAGATAAAATATTTGAAAAGTTCATATCTGACAAAGTACTGGCATCTAGACTAGATAAAGTACTTTTAAACTCAACAATGAACCAGCAATTCAATTAGAAAATGAACAAAAGTATCAGCAGACATTTCACCATAGAAGATATTGGAAACATAAATATATGATAAAATGTTCAGTATCATTAACCATTAGAGAAATTTAAATTGAATTGATAACAAGCTATCACATATACCTATTAGAATGACTAAAATATAATGACAATGCCAAATGCTGTTGAGGATTCAGAGAAATTGGCTTACATGCATTTGTAGCAAAAATGAAAAATAAAACAGCTACCTGGAAAATTATTTCATGGTTTCCTAAAAAGAAAAACAAACAAACAAACAGCAACAACAAACTAATACCATGACTTCACAACCCAATAATTTCACTCCTGGGTATTTTTTCAGAGAAATGAAAACTTACGTTCACATGACCTGTTTATAACAGGTTTACTGGCAATAATCATAAATTCAATCACCTCAGATTTCCTTCAATAGGTGAAGAATTGAACACATTGTCAAACACACACACACACACACACACACACACACACACACACACACACACCGCTTAATCGATCAAACTTGTGTGCATTCTTTCTGCTTCACGATCCAGCTCTTTTCCCATCTCTCTTCTTCCCTGGATATTACCTATTCCCTGAAATGCAACAATATTGAAATTAGGCCTACTAACAACCTTACAAGGGTCTCTTAGTTTTCAAGTGAAAAGAAGAGTTGGATATATTTCCTTTAAAACAAAAGTTAGAAACAAGTATTTTTAGCCAGAAAGGCATGTCGAGAGCCAAGAAAGACCAAAATCTAGACAGTACCAAACAGTTAGCCAAGTTGTGAATGCAAAGGAAAATTTCTTACAGGAAGTTAAGAGTGCTGTCTTAGAATGCATGAATAATAAGAAAATGAAAGAGCCTTATTGCTCTTATGGAGAAATTTTTGGGTGTCTAGAGAAGATCAAACCAGCTGTAATGTTCCCTTAAGCCAAAGCCTAATCCAGAGCAAGGCCCTAACTCTCTTCAATTCTATGAAGACTGAGAGAGGTAAGGAAGCTGCAGAAGAAAAGTTGGAAGCTAGCAGAGGTTGGTTCCTTAGGCTTAAGGAAATAAACCCTTGTCATAACATAAAAGTGCAAGGTGAAGCAGCAAGTGCTCTTATAGGATTCTCAGCAACTGAGTTAAAAGATCTAGTCAAGATCATTAAATGAAGGTGGCTACACTAAACAACAGATCTTCAGTGTAGATGAAACAGCCTTCTATTG
The DNA here is from genome assembly GCF_000164805.1 of Carlito syrichta. Taxonomy (NCBI): domain Eukaryota; kingdom Metazoa; phylum Chordata; class Mammalia; order Primates; family Tarsiidae; genus Carlito; species Carlito syrichta. Next base: position 180,849 of record NW_007253029.1, read on the forward strand.
GAAGTAGATGCCATCTAGGACTGTCATAACTAGCAAGAAGTTAATGCCTAGTTTCAGAGTTTTATAATATAGGCTGACACTTTTGTCAGGGGCTAAAGCAGCTTGCGACTTCCAAGTTGAAGCCAATGGTCATTAACACTGTGAAAATCTAGAGTCCTTAATAATTACGCTAAATCTACTCTGCTTGTACTCTAGAAATGGAACAACAAAGACTGAATGGCATCACATCTGTTTATAGCATGGTTTATTGAGTATTTTAAATTCACTATGAAGACCTACTTTTCAGAAAAAAACTCTCAAACTATTACTGCTTATTGACAATGCCCTGATGAAAAGAATAATCTCGTTTTCATGACTACTAACACACTATATATTCTGTAGTCTGTGGATCAAGGAGGAGTTTAGACTTTGAAATCTTATTATTTTAGAAATAAATTTCATAAGGATACAGCTGCCATTGATAGGGATTCCATTAAGAATATTCACGATCTATGACAGGAGGTCAAAGTATCAGCATAAACATGAATTTGGAGGAAGTTGATTTCAACCCCCATGGATGACTTTGAGGAATTCAGGACTTCAGTGAAGGGAATAAGTGCAGATGTGGTAGATATAGCAAGAGAACTAGAACTAGGAGTGGAGCCTAAAGATGTGACTGAACTGCTGCAATCTCATGATCAAGCTTGAGTGATGAGAAATTGCTTCTTATGGATGAACAAAGAAAGTGGTTTCTTGAGATGGAATCTACTTTTGGTGAAGATGCTGTGAACATTGTTGAAATGACAAAAAGGATTTAGAATATTCCATAAATGTAGTTGATAAATCAGCAGTAGGGTCTGAGAGATTTGACTCCAATTTTGAAAGTTCTACTGGGGGTAAAATGCTCTCAGCCAGCATCACATGCTACAGAGAAATCTTTCTTGAGTCAATTGATGCTGCTAACTTCATTGTTGTCTTAAGAAATTTTCACAGCAATCCCAACCTTCAGTAGCTGCTCCCTTGATCAGTCAGCAGCCAGCAACATAAAAGCAAAACTCTTCACCAGCATAGAGATTGCAGCTTGTCGAAGGATCGGGTGATCATTGGCATTAAGTAGCAATACAGTATTTTTTAACATACATTTTTTTAGACATAATGCTACATATTGCACTTGTAATAGACTGCAGTATAATGTAAACAGAAGTTTCATATGCACTGAGAAACCAGAAATTTCATGTGACTTGGTTTATTGTGATATCTGTTTTATTGTAGTGGTCTGAAACCAAACCCAAAATGCCTCCAACTTATGTCTGCATACAGGGTAACTGTATTTATAGCATTTTGACATGACAGTATTTTTGAAATAGAGGATATATTAATGGTAACCAGGAATTAGAAGTAGAAGGTGTGGCAGAAGGAAAGTAATATGAGGAGAACAGGAGAAATGTTAGTGTTAGAACAGTTCATTATTTTGACTGTAGCAATGGATTCAGGTGAATACATTGTAGAAAACAATATATACATACATACAAACACAAATAAAACTGGAGAAGTCTGAATAAGATAAGTGGGTTTTTATCAATGTCAATTTCCTAGTTGTCATATTATATTATAGTTTTCCAACCTGCCATGGGGGAAAACTGAGGAATTGTGCAAGTTAGACTTTGTATTACTTCCTGCAGTGTAAATCTACAACTATCTCAACTATAAAAACAACATAAAATCAAAAAGGAAAAAAAGGTATCCTGGGATACAAATTTTCTAAACAAATAGAACATGTCATTTAAAAAAAAAAATTAGACTACTTGATATCCTAAAGAGTTTATTTTTTTCTAAATTTCTGTATACTTTTTTGATCCAATGCAATACTAAAAATTTTTTTTGGTCTTTGAAACAATAAAAAGTATATTAAAAATTCAAACCTGTAAATATACTTAAAAAAAAGGAGAAATTACCTGGGCTTCCTAAGGTTGAATATAAAATAGATTCTGAAATTATTGTATGTTAAAAATATTTTAATAGTGAATTAATAGATAGGAGAGGAAGTCCAGAAAAAAATCGACTTTTGAACTTAATGTATTTTATCATCTGGGAAAAATTATTAAATGAATGATCTTGGGACAAAGGGATTGTTATTGTAAAAAAGCAGCTGAGTCCTCTTCCACTACCTTTCTACCTCAAACTTCTGAATTGGCTTAAAATTTAAACATGAGAAAATAAATCATAAAAGTTCCATAAAAACAAAATAATTTTCTAGTAATGTTGGAGTGAATAAGTATGATACAATATTTAAGTATTATAAAAATAGGCTTCTGTGATAAACATATTTCAAAAATGTTTCTATGTTTTATATTCTGCAAGAAGTATATCTTTGAATTATCTTTGACCTGTTTTTTTTCCTATTTTCATGTTTACACATTTAACATTATTATGCAGCTCTGAGTTTAAAATGCCTAAAATAAGAATAATTTTAAATAAATTTAAAATATTTGCATGAAGAAAAAAATTAAAAATGATAAATAGAAAAGTGAGAAAATATCTGCAATTCATTTCACATAACAAGGACTAATTTTTCTAATTGTTAAATACATTTGAAAAGTGAATATATCCACTAACTCAGTACCAAAAACACAAAGAAAATGAACAGTCAATTTGATTAATAATCAGTGCAAAAAATGCTGTCAAACATATACAAATGTTTGATAGTCACAATTTTAAAAATCATATTAAAATCATGTGATGCCATGATCTAGGCAATAACCAAATTTTGATAACATACTGTTAGAGAAAGTGGAAAGACAGCCACTGTCTAACTAATGTGAAGTTCAACTATAAGAAAGTTGGAAATATATATCAAAATTAATACTTCACATGCTTTCTGACATGTTTGAAATAATATAGAGTCGACAGTATCAAAACATTACACATCTCTACACAACTGTGCATATTTATGCCTATAAATGTAGCCACTAAAAAAAATAGAAAAGCTGCATATATGGTTATACAAAAATTTCAAGATATGCTGCTATTTAAAATCATCATTGTACAGAACACTGTGTAGAGTGTATTACCTGTGGCCATGTAAATATTTTGTGTGCATAAATGTAGCATATGCCTATGTGCTTCTATATGCCTAAAATATCAGAGAAAGTGTCTTCAAAAGCACAACCAGGAGTAGGCAGCAGTAGTTGCCTCTGGGAAAACAAGAAGGCAGCAGCGAAGTTGGAACTGGCAACCTATTCCTGATCAAAACCCGAAATGCCCAGGCCATAGGAGATATGATAGACAAGTGGGACCTCATTATACTGACAAGCTTCTGCAAAGCCAAAGAAACCATCAAGAGAGCAGGGAGACAGCCCATAGAATGGGAAAAAAATATTTGCCAACTGTATATCTGACAAAGGTCTAACATCTAGGATCTATAAGGAACTCAAACACGCCAAAAGAAAAAAAAAAACAGCCCCTTTAAAAAGTGAGCAAAAGACATGAATAGACACTTCTCAAAAGAAGATATATGGGCAGCCGACAGACACATGAAAAAGTGCTCAGCCTCACTCATCATCAGAGAAATGCAAATCAAAACCACATTGAGATATCACCTAGCCCCTGTAAGAATGACCATCATTAATAAAACATACAACAACAATTGCTGGCGAGGATGAGGAGAAAAAGGAACACTTCTACACTGCTGATGGGAATGCAGACTAGTACAGCCTCTTTGGAAGACAGGTTGGCGATTTCTGAAAGAACTAGAAATTGATCTTTCATATGACCCAGCAATTCCCCTATTGGGAATATACCCGGAGGAACTCAAATCATTCTACAAAAAAGATACCTGCACACGTATGTTTGTTACAGCTCTATTCACAAGAGCAAACACATGGAACCAACCGTGTTGCCCATCGAAGCTGGACTGTATTAAAAAAATGTGGTACATATACACAATGGAATATTATGCAACCATAAAGAAGGACAAATATATGGACTTTGCAGCAAATTGGATGGATTCGGAGTTGATTATCCTCAGTGATTTACCACAGAAACAAAGAACTGAGTTCCATATGTTCTCACTCATAGACAGACCTTAAACAATTATAATGCTATAAGAAAGTGATTGGCAGTAGTGGAAAACTGTCAGAGGAAGGGGGGGTGGGACTAGCAGTTGAGGGAAACTTCTGGGAGAGGGAGGGGCATACCTCATCAACAAGGATACCTGCATGATCAATGCTTGTATACCTAACCCTGAATTGTATCCCACATCTTTATAATAAATAAACAAATTTTTTTTAAAAAAGGCAGCCGCAGGGGTAAGGTAGGATTTGTTTTTCCATATTGCCTGTTGTACCAATGGAAAATCAAATGAAATGTAATCAAAATAGAAAAAGAATTATAAACTTTAATGCTAACATTTGTAGTTAATATATTTTATTTACCTTCAAATAAAGTATTGGTGCTGACTTTATCTCTTAGTAAATACAAAATATATTTTTAAAAATGATTGCATGATTTATATTCTGCAAGAAGTATATCTTTGAATTACCTTTGACCTGTTTGTTTTTTTCCTATTTTCATGTTAACAGATTTAACATTCTTATGTAGCACTGAGTTTAAAACACCTATTTTTGTTCTTTTTTCTATTCTCTATTAACATCTAGAAAATTCAGATAGAATTATTCCAAATGTAGCACTGTGACTTCCTAGATTCATTTACCTTTTGAACTTGCTTTTCTGAGAACATTCCTATTTATTATCATTAGTAAAAATCAATTTCTTGAAGCTCATTTCTTTAACAAAGTACTTTTCTTCTTTTCCCCTCTGTTTATATTTAGAAAATTCTTCCTCAAACCTTTCTCCCTTCTCATCCTTAAATAATGCCTTGGATATTTTTATTTAATTCCTTGTTATACATACAACTTCTACTCTAAAGGTAATTTTTATCCTTATTTTTCTTTTTTTCATTCAGAAGAAATGGTATCCCCTCAAGCTGTTTCTAAACAACTTTTGTGTAACTTATTATTCTACTGTAAAGTCAAACTTGTATGATATTTGTTCTAAAATGAGAAAATAATTTCTCTGTTCTATTTAAAGATTCTCTTTTTTCCTTGATACCTGAAGGAAACTTTAGTTATATAGGCATATCACCATATGGAGGCATATGTGTAGTCATATGTAGGTATAATTGCCAACTCATAATTGCTAAATTTTCGGAGAAATGGCAAAGGCACCATTCATGAAAGAATAATTGATAAAGTGGATTTCACTAATATTAAAAGCTTCTTCTTTGCAAGAGACAATGTCCAGAGAACAAGAAGACAAGCCATAGAATGGAAGAAAATATTGGCAAAAGATACATCTAATAAATAAGTTTTTCCAAAATTGCAGAGTTCTTAAAGCTCAACAACAAGGAAACACACAACTAGAATAAAAAATGAACTGAAGAGTCTAACACCAAAGAAGATATACAGATGGTAAATTAGCATCAAAAGAAACACTCCTCATCATATGTCACCATAGAAATTCAAATTAAAACAACAATGAGGTACTACTATACAGTTATAAAAATCACCAAAATCCAGAACATTGACAACACCAAATGCTGATGAGGATCAGAGCAACAAGAACTCTCATTCATGCGATTGGGAATGCAAAATAGTACAGCTGCTTTGGAAAACAGTTTAGCAGTTTCTTGCAAAATTACCCTTACCATATGATCCATCAACCCCACTCCTTGGCAACTGCCTAAAGGAGTTAAAAACTTATGTCTACACAAAGACCTGCGTGTGCATGTTTATAACAGCTTATTCATAATTGTCAAAAATTAGAAATGACCCAGATGTACTTCAATAGGTGACTGGATAAGCTATGGCACATCTAGACAATGGGACATTATTCAGCATTAAAACGAAATGATCTATCCAGACATGAAAAGACATGGCAGAATCTTAAATGCATATTACCAATTGAGAGAAGCTAATCTGAAGAGGCTGCATATTGTATGATTCCAACTATATGACATTCTGGAAAAGGTAAAACTATAAAGACAATAAAAAGATCAGTGGTTACCAGGGATTGGATGGATTGAAAGAGGGATGAATAGGTGGAGCACAGGGTAATTTTTAGTATTGAATGATACTATAAATAAATGGTAGAGGGCTTGCATGTGTGGGGGTGAAGGGAATATGGGAAATCTCTGTATCTTCCTCTCAATTTAACTGTGAGTCTAAAACTACTCTTAAAAAAATTTAATTTTTAAAAAGTTTTAAAAGGTTTTTAAAAAGTTTAATGGAGTTATTTTCAAAAAGATGTTTAATCTATTTACTTCTTTTTTTTAATGGGATGCTACCTTCATTGTATTTTCATTGTCATTACTTTTTGTGATTTTTTCATATTTTGCTCTTCCTATATATTTATCATAAAGTAATTGACTAGTTTTTAAAATTTTTATCTTAAAGATGTGGGGTACAATTCAGGTTAGGTATACAAATGGTCATTGTGCAGGTAAAGTTTGAACCTCACTTTGGTCCCCACTTCAAAGTAACTGATTTCTTAAACATTTTTTTTTTTTACTTCATTGAAATACTAGCATGTAGGCTATTTGATGACTCGCTTATCTTTCTCCTTATTAAATGTAGTTCTTTCCTTTGTAATATAGTTTCTTTTTATGTTAACATTAATTTTAACAATTTTAGTATATACAACTATGTTAATGTATGACAGTATTGACTTAATCATCTAATTTTAGAGTTCTTTCACAAACACTGCCGGTCTTGAATTTTTGAAGGTCTGAGGATTAAGATAATGTTCAAAGGTTTATTCCAAAAAATATTTTTTTGCTGTGGACTGAAATACTGGTAGGAATGTGAACTTAAGGAACATGAACGTATGGCGTCAGCCAGTTCATAGTCAGAGATGAAGGGATAAAGGGTCTTTGGTGGTTCAAAAGCCACTTCTTTAAACTCTAAATAATGGGACATTTGGGACCAAAGTGCTGCTAAATATTTCAGTGAGAGATAGAGGAGGGAAGGGGGGAGAGAGAGAGAGAGAGGGAGAGAGAGAGAGAGAGAGAGAGAGAGAGAGAGAGAGAGAGAGAGAAGGGAGGAGGAAGATGAGGAGGATGAGGAGGAAATGTAGATGGAAAGAGGGTGGAAAGGCACGAGACTGAGTTGGGTAATGCATAATAGCAAAGGGGCAGAAGAATAATGCAGATCTAAGAAGTATGATCTATGATTAGGGAAGAACTTTGGGTGTGGTAAGTGGTGAATACAATGACTGGAAACATAAAAATGGTATCTATTACACTTGTGAAGGCATTTCATTACTAAAGAAGTCATAAGGCTGGGCTAAAACTGTCTTTAACTTTTGGAATCATAAGTCCTCCATGAACAGTAGTAGGCTTCAAAGGCAGTACCCGTTAAAAGGACAGTGTGCTTCACAAAATACTCACTTTGGACATGGCTAAGAAGAACAATAAAGAAGGTGAATGTTCCTAGTTTGTAGAGCAAGGGACTATAGCAAGTAATAAACAGAAAAAGTTCCTCCCAAATAAAACATCCAGGGCTTGATAAATGTTAGTATTAATTTTAATTGTTGCAACCCAATATATGGACTTTTGTTAAGAACCTGAGTTTTTGTTTTTTTTTTGTTGTAGTCTCACTCTGTCACCCAGACTGGAGTGCAGTGGCCACTCCCAGCCACCGCAGGCTTGACCCGCTGGGCTCCGGCGATCCTTCCCCTCAGCCTTCCAAGTAGCTGGAACTACAGGCGCACGTTACCACACCCGGCTCATTTTTATTTATTGTAGAGATGAGGTCTTGCCAAGTTGCCCAGGCGGGTCTCGAAGCCGCAGGTGCAGGCAATCCACTCACTTCAGCCTCCCAAAGACGTGGGATTACAGGCTGAGCCACTGAGCCCGGCTCTGTTTTAATTATAACAAATTTGATTTGACTCACTTAAGTCTGAAGAGAAGTAGTCATTTCAAAATGGAATCAAAAGCTACACATTATTATAGCTATTTTTCTATGATTTGCACTTCAACAGAGCCTTCATTATCTATCACAAAGCACATCATTTACCTTTTTTCAAATTCATATAATATGTTTGAAAGGTGCAGCAAGTGACCAGAGGGGCGGCTCCCAAAATGGAGCTGACACACAGGACAACAAAGGCCCTCGGTCTGGCCTCTGCAAGCACAATTCCCCACGGGCCAATTTCAAACCTTCTGGCATCAATTTCAACCCTTCCTGGGCGTGTCAATTTCAAACCTTCCCGGGTGTCAATTTCAAACTTGCAAGCCTCCAATCAGTAGCCAGCCTTGTTATGCATCCAATAGTACCATAACACGGCATTGGCCACACCCTACTCCCATGCAGCTCCTCCAATAGGAGCATAGCACGGCCCCTTCCAACCCCTGTCAGGCTGATAAATACAGCCCTCTCCCTGCAACTCTCTGTCTCTCTCTCTCTCTTTTCCCTGTTTTTCCATACAGATCTTCTCTGTAACAACCCTTTTAATAAATCTCTTGATCCTGGCCGGGTGTGAAGTCATTACTGGCACCAAACTTCTTACAATGTTGATACATAAACACACATATGCAATATACACACAAATACCCACATGAATTTTTCTAAGAATATTGCTCTCTATATATAGGGGGGGCGCCCAAAAGCCCAGAATTTTTAAAATAAAAATTGGTTATTTATTCTTACATGTTTAAACTTTAGTCACTTTCAAAAAAATTCTCAATTTGATGCACTACACCTACCAAGACACTTTTTCTGCTTAAAACATTTTTTGAACTAATCAGTGTTGATGCTTTTTACTGCTTCTGCCACTTTTTGTTTCACTTCTTTCATATGGACGAAATGTTTCCCTTTGAGGAATTTTTTCATATGGGGAAACAAAAAAATAACTCGGGGAATAACTCGGGGAGAGATCAGGTGAATAGGGAGGGTAAGGCACCGAGGCCATGCTATTTTTGGTGAGGAAAAACTGCTGACAACCCATGGAGGTGTGGGCAGATGCACTCATAAATCACTCCTCATACAATCGGCAAACATGTTGAAAGAATCCCCCCCCCAAAAAAAATTCACTATAGTTCAATGCAGACTCAAAACAATGCTGGCTGGTACACTGATGCTGATGGCTTCCAACAACACTTACCTACAGGGGGAACCTGTACTACAAGGAGCTAATCCTTCAAAAAATAATTCTGGGTTTTTTTGGGTCACCTCATATATGTTGAAATTAAAACCTATATGTGTAGGATTATATGGTATATGCTGCTGATTTTCCATAGGTGATATTAAATATGAGGGCAAACTGTTTTTGTTGTTAAATATGGCTTCTGGAAACAATGGTGGTGATTATCACAGGGCTCAGATGGGAATTTCCTGGTGAAATGGAAATGCAAACATTTATGGGACACCTATTATCTACCAGGTCTTCTGCCTTACGCTAAATACTTTTACTCACAATTACTAATAAATTAGTAACATTATCTGCATTTAAATTAGAAAATGGTGACAAAAAATCTTTTCCTTTGCTTTGCACAATTCAGAAAGGGACTGAGATTTAAACCCAATGTTGTATGCGTGGAAGAGGTACTAAATTGATCCAATATAAAGATGGTACAGGAATAAAACTTCCTACAAAAAACCAGGCTACTCAAAGAGGATTCAGATGTTACTTTAGAGATCATTTTATATGAGCAGAAACTCTTATATTTTCCTCTCCTTATTAGGGCATTGGTTTGCAGTCTGAAATCTAGATCAAAATACTGCATATTAGCTAATAGCATATCCATATTTTAAATATAATTTTTTGTAGGCAACATGGAATAGTGTGGTTTAGTAAACAGTATTTGATTTTGTTTGGAAAGATACTGAGGTATAGCTGATTGTAGTAGATTCTTAAATCCAGCAATTTCCAACCTAAAATATCAATAAAAATTATTGAAGGAAACTTTTATAGATGATGACTGATTTTGTGAATGATTTTATAAGTCATTAATCTAGATTCTTTGAAACATTACCTGCTAAATCATTCTCTTGAGGTAAATTATTGGTGTGTGTCTTTAGTGAGAATATTATAGTATATGAAATTCATACATTAGATAATTTAGAAATTACTTTAAAAAACTGTCACAACCACTGATTGAAACCTGCAACTTATTTTTTCAAGGATCTAAAGTGATATCCAAGATGTCACATACACATATTAGGTTAAATATTACTTTAAAATATATTTAGGTATGTATGTCATCAATCCCCAAAATACAGGGCAGCAATATAAATACAACAATATAAAGACAGGGATATTTAGTTAGCTATAAGTAAAATCATTTTCTTACTATTTTTCAAATATAGAAGAAAATAAAAATGATAAAATATTTTATTTTTCTTTTTTTACTATCCTATTACATCCATTTGGATATGTTTTCAAGATACTTTAATGACAAAATTAATATATTTCTTACAGTAAAATAAAAATGTAATTATCTAATTATATCTGCCATGCCATACTTGTGTAATAAAATTTTTACAGTGATTTTAGTTACAGGTAAACCTCCCAGGTTTTTCTAGATTTGTGTATATTGTACTTCTATACCCCAAGTTTACGTGAGACAGTGCTCTGATTTTTTACAAAGTGGTTCAATATATCTCTTCTCTTATAAACAATGTGCAATATGCTGTATTTCTTGCAGCCAAAAATGTCAGCGTCAAAGATTTTCAGTTTAACCAATAGCTATAAAGTTAAAACTGTTTGTCAAAGAAACAAAAAGCCAGGCTCTCATATTGTTTCTTTTATAGTATTTCAAATAAACTACCAATTTCATACATTCAACTAAAACTGCGTATATTCTGTGATATCTAATTAAGTTTTTAAAAACATCTATATGTCTCTATAATGTGTCTACATGTCTCTGAATATGTATTTCATATATAAAATAAATAAATAAATAAATAAAATATTATTTTATTTTCCATTTGTAATAACTTCGTTTAAATGTCAGGTCTCTAAATTTGTGAAGATAACTGGAAAGATTGACTATTGAAAGTAAAATTCCATATTAAATTGATTACAATTTAGACACATAATTAGAACACCCAAGAATACTTGATAAAGATCAATGTTCATTTGAGGTTATGATTTAATTTAACATAAATGCTAAATATAATCAAGAAATATTTAAGAATTATCATGAATGCTTCTAAAACAAAGTTTATCTTATTCACAAATAATTCTATTTATGTTAGAAGCATTGCCCATCACAATTCCTTGCAATTATTTTGGTGTAAGTAGATATTTTAGGAAAATAATGTGCTTTAAAAAATGTCTATAGTAAAGTAAAAGTGAGAACTTTGCTTATAATACTATAGAAGTAAACTCATTAGGGTGCCTGTATAATTCATCAGGTTTTGCTGGGGTACTGCTGCAAACAAACAAATACTCCTAGAATTCAGTGGCTTACAGAAACCAATATTTATTAATTTCTCATGGATCTATGCTATTGCGGTGTCTTTTTTACCTCACGATACTGTGATTTTTTTTTTTTTTTTTTGAGATTATTGCTGCTAAATTGCGCTAAGGCTGACTTCAGCCTGAGTGTTATGCTTGTCAGTTGCAAACATCACCTCATTCAGGGACACAAACTGAAGGAGAACCTCTCCTCTGGGACACAGGGTTTTCATGAAAGAAGAAAGAATGCAAACAATAAACAGAAACAGTCAATGCCTCTTCACATTTCTGTTCAAAACTAGCACATATCACTAAATTCAATGGATGATTGTGTTCTTATTCAGAAGTTCATTAGGGATAGCTCTACTCCTGAGTTATTTCATGTTACAGTTTTGTCTACTTTTTTCCCCCTATTAAAAATTCCAACATAGGTTGGAATTTTTCAGTCTGCAATAACAGCTTCATTGCTGACCACCACATATCTCCAATGTCAGTTTTATATATTTTGGATTTTGTTGCGGTAGCATCCCATATCTACTTCTGTATTCATCTGGCTTTGTTATAATTCTGCATAGCATTAAAACCCCAAATTCTGTGGCTTATAACATCTAGCGTGTATTTCTTGCTTTACTGTTAAAGATTTGTTGTAGTTCTTCAGACAACTGGGCTTATCACTGGTAGATTTTGTTCAACTTGGATATGGTATTCAAGTTGGGTGCAGAGCACTTTGGGAACCATGATGAAGTAGTGTGTCTTATATGAGACTTGTTCTCTTAGTAGAAGACAGAAAAATGGGAGTGGTGAATGAAAGATGACAGTGTCTGTTAAAAATTGTCTGCATTAGCCGGGCTCGGTGGCTCAGCCTGTAATCCCGCGCCTTTGGGAGGCTGAGGTGAGTGAATTGCCTGAGCCCGCGGGTTCGAGACCCGCCTGGGCAGCGAGACCTCATCTCTACAATAAATCAAAAAATCAGCTGGGTGTGGTGGTGCATGCCTGTAATTCCGGCTACTCGGAAGGCTGAGGCGGAAGGATCGCTGGAGCCCAGCAGGCCGAGGCTGCGGTGGCCGGGAGCGGCCACTGCACTCCAGTCTGGGCGACAGAGTGAGACTCCAACTCAAAAAAAAAAAAAAAAAAAAAAAAATTGTCTGCATTTTACTGGAAGATTCTCCTGTTGGTTTTTTTTTTTTTAAAGTCGTCCAGCCAAGACAAAACTCAGTGAGGAAGTAGATTTTTTTCCCACATTAAACTGTGGCAAGAATGAAAAGGAAAGGAGAAATCATGAATAAATAAAGCAATCTACACACTGAGTAAACTAGATATATACTCTTACATTTTTCATGTCATTGTGATTAGTCTACTTTATTTGAAAAACCAGTACTATTGCTATTATTTCACTAAACTAGATAAAACCTTATCAAGTTAACTAATTGTGGCTTTCAGTTTTATAAAATTAATGCTATGACTTTGTATACAAATCATTCATTTTAAATAATATAATTTTAAATCTCCACATCATAGAATAATACAAAAAAGTTTGATTTTTCTGAAACTAAAAGTTGTGAAAACTATTATTAAATAATGATTATAATCATAGTGATAAATATTTAAAGAGTACGACAATGGCCAAATCAGGTAAATGTATATAGCAATATTATTTGTTCAACTAATCAGTTTCTCCAACTATATATTATGTTGTGTTGGAACATAAAATTACTGGCGTTTTCAGCTCTCTAAAGAGTAGTAATGGTGTAGGTTTGGGGATTTTTATTTACCTGTTTTTAATGTAAACATAAGCTCACTGAGAAATGGAGCTGTCTTTGCTTGTATGTTCAGTGTCGTTCTGTCTATACTTTTATCACCAAAGAAGAATATGTGCAATAATTGAAATCTTCATACTTCAGCTTTTGAAAACATCTAGAAAAGTTATGAATCAAAAATATTCTGTAATCATTCTGAAATAAATCTGTGCTCAAGCTGTTAGACCTACCTACATGAAATATTTTACTTTCCAACTTTTTTGTATATGACAGACATCTTCGTCTGTTAGTGCTGCTAAAACACAATACCTAAGAAAGTGTAATTTACAAAGAACAGATATTTATTTTATCACACTTCAGGAGGCTGGGAATTCCGAGATCAAGACAGTGACAGGTTTGGTTGTCTGGTGACAGCTGTGCTCTACTTCCAAAATGGTGCCTCGTTGCTGTATACTCCAGATGGGAGAAATGCTGTGACTCTGTATGGTAAAGACAGAAAAGAAAGAGAGCTGAAGACTGTGTGGAGTCACTTTTGTAAGAACCTTAATCCAATTTATGAAAGAGCAGCCCTTATGACCTACTCAACTTTTAATGCCCCATCTATTAGTACTATCATATTAGTCATTAAGTTTCAACATTTGAATTTTGGAAGGCGCACTTTCAAACCATGGCAACAGGTTACTAATTGCTTTACATCAATATTTTACTAAAATACACTATAAATCAGATTTGATTTATACATTAGACATTAAAATAGTTGGTCTTTCTGTGTGTGTGTGTGTGTGTGTGTGTGTGTGTGTGTGTGTGTGTGATGCCCGTCCCTGTCCTTTCAAACATATGCCGATTCTAATAATTCTAAAATCACATTAAATGTTTTTGTGCCTATTAGTGACTAAGTCCTAACCATCTACTTAGGGAATAGCCAGTGTTCCTCCAAAACATTGTCTTTTCTTCTTTCTGTTAACATGGCTAGTTTATATTTTTCACTTCCCATGCATTGAGATATCTCCATATGACTAAGCGATAGTCAGTGAAAAGTGAGTGAAAGTGAAGTTTTTCATTTCTGTGTCTATTCGTCAACATAGTGACATTACCCTTTCCACTGACAGAACAGTTAGAACCCATGGTGATTCATCTTTGATCACTGGGACAATAAGAATGCTTTATAAGATGTGGCTGCAACCTGATGGAAAAATCTGAGTCTCTAGGTTTTTGTGTAGAATAGTTGTGTTGTAATCATTGACTATTGACCTATAACTATTCCATAAAAGTGAAATAAACTTCTCTGTTCTTTCTAGCACAAGTATTATGAGACTTCGATTAACGCCAGTGAACTCATGATAGTTGTCTGATTTAGCATCAAGGAATAATAATTTTTGCATTACATTTCTATATAGCACATACACTGACATTAGAACAGAATCTTCTTGCTAAGTGCAGAATCTCTCTTGTTTCACTTCTTCATTACATGAGCTGACTGATAATATGTTTCTGGTAATATAAAGGATAGACCTCATTTTATAACATTTTGCAAAACTCACACAAAGTAAGTATGCCAGCATTAAAAAGGATCACTGCTAAGTTACATATATGTAAAAATATATGCCAATTTTGAAATTCCTCATTTAAAAATAAAGAAAATGGTATGTAGTTGAAAATTACTGGAAAAAAAATGCTATTCATCATAGTACTTGGAAGCTTTATACACAAAATTTGAACATTCTTTTGGCCAAACATATACAAGATTAAAAATTTTACCTTTCTGTAGCTTAATGATTTGACTTAAAATGTAATAAAATAGTATATAATTTTCAAAAATCAGTGAAAATTTCCAGAGAAGACTGTTATTTAATACGAAATAAAACAACCCAGAAGAGTAATTAGGAGTAGCACAGTGATGAACATTGACATAAAACATTAGGGTGAATGCATATCTCTGTACAAAATGTATTTATTTCCACTTTTCATTTAAGTATTGACCAAAGTCATTTTATGTATAATTTTGCTGACTCCAAAATTTGTTTTTTTATAATTCAGACATATGAATTAGACATATAAAATAAACAAAACTAATTCTTAAACTATTGCTCATTAACTCCAACTTGATGTAATAATAAGCATTCTCCAGGGGAAAGATCACCATTGATGATGTATGTGTCTGTATTTTGGATTCCCCCAAGTGCAGTACTGAGAAGCACAAGTAAGGAAGTGGAACAAGTGGGGTACAGAAAAGCTAATAAATGAGGTATTAATGAGACAGTTCCTCATGTGGACAACTGAAGTTAAATCTGCTTTGACCTAGAAGCCCTCTGAGAAATATTACAGAACAGACTCTAGGATTGTCTCACCAGAAGACTGGAAGGCACAGCATTTATCCACTAACTCTCATGGTGCATTGCTGAGGGTTGCTCCCAGGGGCTGGCAACTCTACCACACTGCAGTATTGCATCTGACTGTGGAGAGTAAGTTCCTCTGGTGCTGAACAAAATCCTTAGGCAGAAAAGAGAGACAGATGCAGAACTCTGAGTTAAGAAGCAGTCAGCATGGTGGAAACTGTTTTTAGATGCCCGTGAACTCGGATAGCACCAGGCCAATGTTCTAGTTCATCAATAGCTTCTTTCTTGCTCTATTTTATATCTATTATATTGTATTTGTTCACCTATTCATCCAATATTTATGGAATACTTTTTATGGAGAAAGATTAGTTCTACATGCTTGAAAAATAGCAGTCAATAGAACCAAATTTCTATTCTTGTGGACATTTTAATCCAGTGGGGAGACAGTTATTAAAATAGAGCAAATAATTATATAATTAAATGATATAGATCATAAAATTATTTATATTCCCCCCCAAGCACAAGTAATAACTTTGTCTTGTAGAAATGTGCGAGAACTGAAATGGAGTGCCTCCTGAAATAAAGATTGGATTTTTATGTGTCAAGATTCATGTAGAATGATCACTGCATATATGATATGTTTGATTAAACAATAATTAAAATATTTTCTGATTCTGAAAGAAATAGTGGTGCATTAAAAATGCATTTGTTTTGATTCTTGAGTTAGCTTTAAAATATTCTTAGCATGTTTTACATGGAAAAATAATATTTGAAATGTTTCATGTCACCAAAGTGTATACTTTGATTCAAATTTTCTCTCAGGAAATCTCATAAGCTATATATGTTTATTATTGAATCCCTAGCCTCTAGTATAGCATCTGACATGTAATATACACCAAATGAATATCTGTGAGGCAAATTGCTAAAAACACTGCATTATCTGTCCAAGGTGTATTAAGCATCAATTTAAATGTCTTAATCATTTTGATTATGCAACAATTTAATTTAAATGTTTATTTGTTATTAAGCAATCTTTGCATACTTTTATTCCCATTTAAATTTTGAGAGTTATTTAGTTGCAGACTTTAGAAGAGATGAAAAGAACTTCAATTGTTCTAAAATTTAATGGAGCATATTCTTCAATAGGCTCTGAGTAAAACTTTGAAAACAGTGATATTCAATCTCTTTCATAATTAGTGACTGGTAGTAGTAAGCATGCCCAAAATACATGACTTCTAAAATTTCCTATAATAAGTTTATTTCTTGGATATCAACACCAAGAAATTTAGGGGAAGATTAATTTATGAAATGTATATATAATGAGTTAAAGAAGATGCTTTCTCTTGTTTCTTTTTCTCTGAACTAGAAAAATATTGAAAAACCAGAAGCTTCTAAATAAATAGTAAAATTGAGACCTTGCCCTCTAGGAATAAGAGGAATCTTTTTATAGAACTGAGGTGTTTTATAAATATAGTCTCCCTTGTCCTGTATTTTTTTTTGTGATACATAATACATATTGCTTTAGACAATATTTTGAACCACTAATATTCTTGTAATAATATGGTACTAATAAAACTTCAGGCATTTCAAGAAAATTTTGAAAATTACCACCTGTCTCTGTATCTATGCATTTATATCTTTCTATATATCTACATCTACATCTATGTCTGTATCTATATCTAGAGAGAGAGACAGAGAGAGAGAGAGAGAGAAAATTGTTGCTTAGTATGCACAGGGAATTGGTTCCTGGACCTCTTGCATATACCAAACTTGCCTGTACTCAAGTTCTGTAGTGGGCTCTGTAGAATCCGCATATATAGGAAAAGTCAGACCCCTTCAGTAAAAGGGAATTTTACATCCCACCAATACTTTATTTTTATTTTATTTTATTTTTCTGGGTTAGGGTCACACTCTGTTACCCAGACTGGAGTGCAGTGACATGATCACAGCTCACCACAGCCTCAGTCTCCTGGGTTCAGACAATCCTTCTGCTTCAGCCTCCCAAGTAGCTGGGACTACAAGAGTGTGCCACCATTCCCAGCTAATTTTTTTTAATTTTTGTGGAAACAAAATTTTGCTGTGTTGCCCAGGCTGGTATTGAACTCCTGGACTCAAATAGTCTTCACATCTTGGCCTCACAAAGTTCTGGGATTAGAGGCATGAACTACTGTGCTCAGCTCCAATACTGCATTTTTGATCAGCCTTTGATTGTGAATGTGGAACTCAGATACAGAGGATCAACTGTCTTTATTTTTAAAAAACCCCATTGTTTTGGACCCATGGAGGTCAAAGTTATATTGCTCAAGTGTGAATTGTATACACATACACACACAAACACCCCCCCACACACACACACACACACGCACATGCACACACACATAAAGGCTCTAGTTAAATTGCACAGTAATTAAAAAGTTTGTATAAAGCTATTATAATTGTATACTTCCAAATAAGAGTTATTTAAAAGATTTATATTACAATTATAATTTATTCTAGAAATTATCTTAAAACTGGCACAAAATTATGGGCATGGGGACATGATAGCTACTTTTCAGGGACCTTCCTATTAGACAGTCATAAAATTTTACAATTAATCTTGTCAATCTGCATTTTTAGTCTGCATGAAATTTTGATATGTATCTTCCCAACACATATTTACATATTTACATTATATAATACATTATAAAAGAGAAATAGTATATAATTAGATATAACTTTTAAATTCTTGATCTATACTCATAGCTAGGTTTTCTTCATAGTGTTCAATTGAGGATGCTTTAGGCAAATGTACAGATTAATTTTCAAAGAATTGAGATTCTGAAAATAGCCTTTTCTATGGTTGCATTCTTATTCTAGATTCCTAAAATAGATGTCTGGAATCAAGTCAGGATTTATGCTACACAAATGGGCAGTGTCATTCTGTAGGACAATAGAGGCATCATGTGTTTCATAAGCATTGTGATAAACATGAGAAATTATATTGTGAAAAAATCACATTCTAAATATGTGTGATGTCATTGACTATATGTTAATGGTTACTTTCTTGTCTTAAATATATCCTCAATCAAGTTTCCAATTAGTATTTAAGATAGCTAGAAGTACCTTTGTGCTCATCCTCAAATATCTAATTATTTTAATATCTCTTCATCTCTTTACTAGAATGCTATTTACCAAGGTGACTTAAAATGTTCATGTAATATAACAGTAAAGTCAATATGTGTGATCAATTCATTGATCAACTATTTAGATTGAATTATCACTTATCTAATTTAACCTGGGTTTAATAAGTGTACAGTTTCCAGCGTTGAGTCAAGTACTGAAAAGTCATGAAATAAGTACCCCCCTTCATTATTTCTGTCTGGTAGTTAAGGCCAGCTTCCAATGATTACGCAGGGAAAAAAAGCTGATTCTGTGTTGCTGAATACTTGGTAGAAAACAAATTATATGTGACTGATAGGAAGAAACTAACTGGGAGAAGTGTTTCTCTCATTCACTTCTTTATTTCTCATTTTCTTTGATTTTTTTTTCTTTTTCTTTTTATCTTTATTTTTCCCCTTTGCCCTACATCCCTGCTTCCCTTTTCCCATTTTTCCTTCCTTCCTTTGTGTAATTCTAGTAGATTATGCTCATTTATAAACAATTAAGAATATCATACTCTTTTCCTTCCTTTGCATCACCTACCTCTCTCAACTTCACTACTTCTTGTTTTGACATCCTTTCTCTTGAATGTCTTCTGCTGAAGATAAAGCAGATGATGGGTTAGGTCTCAGTTCTTCATTCATCGTGGCAATATGCTTTTCATTGATGGTTCTAAAGTAACACTTGATTAACCCACTGCTGAACATATAACTGTTTATGCTTTATTGTTTCCTAGAGAAAAGTTATTGTTTTCAACTCCCTGCTTGCCTTCTTCAACTCTTGCCACATACCACTGTAACATACTTTGAGAGCTAAGGTTCCCTTACATGCATTCTTTAACATATAGCTTTATAGCATTTATAGGGATAAATAGATGGTGCATGATAGATAGATTTATCATAGAAAAATAAATATAGATAGATAGAAACTGGATTGCGCGTGCACACACATTATAAGGAACAAGTGGTAACTATATCAAAGTGTGAATTCATGCCTGCTGAGTGTGGCATTTGCAATAAGTACCGCTGAGCTGAAAACACATACACAAATGAAATTGAAGGACATTAAATAGTTCACAAATCGTTATTAAGTCCTGAATATATTTTCCTTTTATTACAAGGTACAGTATACTCTTACTCCCCTCAAATTTGGGATGGTTCAAGACTGCTTCACCCAATAAAAGCAATACTCTAAGTTCTATGATATCTAGCAATATCTGTCTTAGCCCTCAAAACCCTAAATTATCATATAAGTTGTCCAACTGTACTGCTGGAGAGACCATTTGGATAAGACCTAAAATGGAGAAAAGGAGAGGTCCAGTTAACTCATCTTTCATTCTTCCTCATATGGGTGCCAGAAATAATGAGCAAAGCCATCTTGAATCATCTGGATCAGTCTAGCTGCTAGTTAAATCCTACTATTTGACACTATATGGAACAGAAAAATCACCCACTAAGCATTGCTCAAATATATGACTCAAAAAGCAATGAGACGTCTTAAAATGAATGTTGTTTATAACCCCAAATATAATTCATTGCTTATCAATAGATAAAAATATCAAGCAACATGGGTATCAGAAAAATCTACTTCCTTTCCTATTTATTTCTATAACTAATGCACATCTTTCATACTAATAATAACATTTTTGTATCTATGTAAGAAATTTCAACTGCGATTTTGGCTTAAACTAGCTATGAGCTGAAGAGAGAGATGTGAATAGCACTGAATAGTTTCTCCCATTAAAACCTCTAATATACTCTCTGTTTCTCTTCCTTTTTAAAAAAATTTTTTAGAGAAAAAATAATGCTAAGGCAGGAGTGCAACTATATAAAAAAGCGGTCTTTTTTAAAGAAAGGGGTCAAAGGTTAACCAATTTGACATCAAATACATTCAGTTCTACACTAAAAGAGAAACACCTCTTTGACCTGGATTGGAAGCTGTGATTTAATGAATGCATTGCTACTTACAATTCCCCAAGGCAGTCCCTGAAGAAGTCATTCCATTCCAGCCCCCGAAGAAGTCATTCCATTCCAGTCGTTCCATTCCATTCCATTCCAGTCGTTCCATTCCAAGTTGCTGTCCAAAAGTCCCAGCACACTTTGATTTTTCAGCACCTCCCAGCTCTGTGACACTGTTCCAAATTGTGCTTCAGTTTCCCCTTGAGGTATCTTTCCTTTTTGTTTTGTTTTGTTTTGTTTTTCTTTTTTGCCTAGTCTGCTTCTTTTAAAGGCCCTTCATGAACTTTTTAAAAGATAAAAGGTTGCATGCAAGTCAATTATTGTCAGAAGAATAAAATGGAAAAACAATAAGAGAACTGAGAAATTGAGTGAAAAATATCTTTGTGACTTGCTTAAAATAGGTCAAAACATTTGTGCCTTCTTGATTTCAGTTGTTCAAAATGGGTTTAATAACATGCTGTTTTGAAGTCTGCATACATATAGAATTCTACTGATGTGGTTGCAATAAACTGAGAAAAATCACCAAAATAAAACATAGTCTATAGATATTCATATTATTATCTACCAAGTCATGATCATTTATTACAGACATAGCACTATAAAAGACTTCTCCCTTGAAAAGCGTGACCATACACAACAGTATTTCAAAAATTTCTTTTCTATGTGGGAGATTAGTTGGCATATTTGATGATCATAAAAAAATGAAAAGCTGAAAATCAGAATTTAAGATGTCATCAGACTTAGCATTACCCGGTTTTTACAGAATAATTCAAATACTTGTGAAAAATATAAAACAATACCAAAACTTTCAGTCTTAAAATGAAAGGCCAACAGTCAACTGATTGTTAAAATCCTAGATGATTTTTTGCTACCTATCAGTTTGCTGAAATATATAGCAGAAATAAAGAAATCTTACCACAACTTGAAACAGTGACTGCTAGTTAGGGCTACGGATTTTCAGTTAAAATTTGCATAAAAACACAGAGACACAAAGTCAAAAAACAACAGAAAACACTGGTCAAGGACTTAGGCTTCTGAACAAACTCATCAGCCACAGCAGAGATAGAACCTGAAACCATAAAATGAAAGGTATGAAAAAGATGATGGTAGATTACCATTCATTCTCAGAGAACTACACTTTCTCAGGCTAGAAAGGGGATGTACTTTTTTCTCTACCCAAAACATACATGCACACACCTTACAGGAGCAGCTCTGTTTTTTTCAGGATTGTGACAATATTGGATACTCTAGCCTCCATTTACTTCCATTTCAATCCTTACAAGGGCATCCAGTGACTTGTCACCTATAGGATGCAAATTTCATTATAGGGGAAAAAGGGATGGTGATATGTTGTGGGTTACTGTGGTTCATGCACTGTTTCTGAAAATAAAGTATTGCAGCCTGCTTCAAGTTTTCCAGCAACAAGTTTTTATCATTGTGAAATTTTTAAAAATTAAGTTGAATAAATGCACCTTGAACAATCTGGACACACATATTTTACAACCCAGATTCATTTGACTCAAAGAACTACAGAACAGAAATAAATTATTCATTCTATTTATGTCAAAGCCGTAGCCAAGCTGTATTTCTTTCCATTTTAGGATTAACAAACAAAAACCCCCTGAATTTTGTAATAAAACCTACTAAAAATAATCAACATAAAAATAAAAATAGCAATGAAGATAAATAGAAAAAGATAATTGTGCATAATTGTGAATTTTCAAAATTCAAGAAAATACTAACCTTAAAAAATAGATAACTGATAAAATGATAATATAATACATTCAAATAAAAGATATTTAGTAAAAATTAAGCGCACACACAGATATATATATATCAGATATATGTGTGTGTGTGTGTATATATATATATATATATATATATAGAGAGAGAGAGAGAGAGAAATAGAGATAGAGAGGAAAAAAGTCACAGAGAAAGAAATGTCTTTTTAGGATATGACAATATTATAAGGACAATAAAAAGTTACTAAAATTTACCTATTTTTGAAAGAAAACTATACAAAATACAATTAATGTGATAGATGAAAACTGTAAAAATGGCTCATAATTTGGAGACTAAATGTCCCATAATTTAGAGACTAAAGACAAAGAATTAGAATGAAAGAATATTAGTATAATAGTATGGGGTATTGACAGGGTGGCAACAACATATAACTGGTGTTCAGGACAGAAAAGGAGACTGTAACAATGAATAATATGTATCTTTGATTATTAAAAAAAGCATATGGAAAAGTTAAAAAATTCTAAGTAATATAATTATGTATATGAGTACAGAAGACAGCAAAAATGACTCTTGAAAGTACAGACATAATAAAAATACTCAATAATAGTCTAAATCTAGTAGCAAATCTATGATTTTTATCAACAGAACTTGAAAGTACAACCAAACGCATAATCATAAAGTATTTCTAAAAATACTTCCAATTTTGACAGAGAACCGATAAATGAGTGAATATATCCAAAACATATTTAAAGGAATACTATGAATGTGCATTTAAAACTAGATATTAACATGTACTATGAAATTGTAACACATAAGCGCTGATCTGGGTGAATGAAATAATATGGGGAGAAGCCTAATAATAACAGGGTTTTTTTATTACATAATACCCGATAGGTATTATTAGCATTTCACACAAATGATGTCATTTAATATTCAAAGCAATCCTTTGATGTATGCCCTTGTCTTAGGTTGATATTGCTGCCCTGACAGAATACTTTAAATTTAGTTCCTTAGAACAAAACAAATGTCCGATTTCACAGTTTCTGTAGGTGAGATGTCTAATAAGGTTTTTGCCAGCCTAAAATAGATTGTCTAAAGCTGTGTTCTTTACCGGAATCTCTGGGGAAAACCTACTGCCATATTCATTCAGGTTGTTGTTTGAATTCACTTCCTTGTTGTTGTGAGTCTGAGGTCACCATTTCCCTGCTGGCTGTCAACCAAATATCATTTTTGGCTTCTAGAGGCTACCATATTCCTTGACATGTGTCCTCTTTCTCCACCTTCAAAGCCAGCAACCATGGAGTGAGTCCTTGTTACACATGCAATCTCTCTTTCTTTCCGCAGTGTCTCTCTTCTGCTTTCTTCTTCAGTCATATCTCTCTGACTGATTCTTTTGCCCCCCCCATGCCTTTTAGTGTGCATGTGATTCCAATGACCCAGGATAATCTCTTTATTCTAATATCAGCTGATGGGTAACACTGTTTCCATCTACAAAGTCCATTCACAGCAGTATTTAGGTTAGCATTTGATGGAATAACCAAGGAGCGGGAATCTTGCAGGAACATCTTTAGAACTTTTCTTGCCACAGTACTATTCTTATCTCAGTTTAACAAATGAGTAAACTAGGCACTAAGCGGTTAAATATCCACTACAGACACAGAGCCAATGGTAGAGAATCTGGGTTTTGAACCTAAGAGTCTATAATAACTATCATTATACCATAAAGAATAGTGCCTAGCTCACCAAATATTATAGGCAATTAAAATGACACCACAAATGACACAAATGACACAAATCCTAGCTCACCAAATATTATAGGCAATTAAAATGACACCACAAATCAAGAAAATTACTATATCCCTATGACGCAGCATTCAAATCAACATTAATTCCAGAGGAATGAAATATTTACATTAAAAAAATGAAAAAGTACTAGTTTCTACCTCACCTGGGAACAATAAATGCATACATAGTTAAGAGAAGAAATACACAATAAAAAAGATAGTTAACTTTGTCTATATTAAATTTGTATTACACATCCAAAACCATTATAAAAGGAGAAACAAATCTTTGTGAAATAAATTCTTAATGAAAGGGTAAACTGAGGTGAGGTGAGCCAGTGCCAGTACTGCGGTAATAATGCAAGATTGCAACCATGTAAGAAGTAGAAGGAAGTAAAGTTTATTATTCACCTTTCACAGATTGGAAAGAGGACCAATACTCAGAGGCAAATGTGGCATGTCTCGGTGGGACCTCCAAAAATGTTAGGGTCACACTCCCAGCGGGGCCTCCAGAATGTTTTGTCAGGCCCATCAGGGTGTGGGTATCTGGTGTATGATTCAATGTCACATGAAAGATGCAAACAATTGCACAGAAGTTAGATTAGAAAATATAGTTTACTTAGAAAGTAAATTGGAGAGAGAGACAGAGAAAGAGAAAGAGGGATTCACCTCCCCAAGGGATAGGAGGGGACCAAAGCTTAAGAAAACATGGCCTAGCCATAGCTCAAAGAGTACGTGGCCACACTATAGCTTAGCAGCACAATGACCACAATGGCCTGGCAACAGCTGCAATGACCTGGTAATGACTGCAATGGCCTGGAAATGGTGAATGGTTGCTGGTGATTGAGTCCCTTGATGAGTCCTTCGATGAGGGAAGATCATTAAGGTGATTGGGTGGTGATCAGCTTCATATCATCACGAAGGAGCAGGTAAACACAGGTACTGACATCAGGTGATGACAGCAAGCAGATGGGTGGATTAGTCACATGATTACTGTCATGGTGCTGAGCTAGATGGGAGGAGACAAGGGGAGGGATTTTTCTTGCAAGAGACCTGACAGACGTTTTTAATTCACAAGCTCCTTAGCAAAAAGGTGGTCTTATCATTTCTCTGGTTTCTAACCAGCTAAGGGGCCTGAACATTTCTTAGAGATTATTATACTAAACCTTGAATTGAATGGTTGAACTGTCCTTGTTTTGCATCTGGAGATTTGCCAAGGGTGTGAGGTAGGCTGCCAGCTTGGCCTGCAGTAAAATGTCTGAATGCTTCCTAAAATCTGCCTATTGGAGATGTATCTATGTCTAACTTCTGGTAGCTTCAAAGCATGCCAGTCTAAGCAAAAATGACTATACTGAGGCAAAATGTGAGTTAAGTTTATTCTAAGTTTCCCTCCTTTCATTTAGATAAAATTTCTAAGAATGTAAATGTATTGTCTTTTGTTGACAAATAGAATCCTCCCAAAAAATTACATTAGATTTTATACTTAAAGGTGAAATATTCCCTTTAAAGTCAGGCAGCAGAGGAAAGTGCCTTCTTTCACTGCTTATAATAAACATTATAAGAGAGGTTCTAGTGAGCACAGAGAGTAAAAAAATGAGAAAAAAAAGATAGAATTCATAAAGAAAAAAGTGTCACAATTTGCTGATAAGATAATTGCTTGCTGCCGGGCTCGGTGGCTCAACCTGTAATCCCGGTGAGGTGAGTGGATTGCCTGAGCCCGCGGGTTCGAGACCCGCCTGGGCAGCGAGACCTCATCTCTACAATAAATCAAAAAATCAGCCAGATGTGGTAGCGCATGCCTATAATTCCGGCTACTTGGAAGGCTGAGGTGGAAGGATCACCGGAGCCCAGCAGGTTGAGGCTGCGGTGGCCGGGAGTGGCCACTGTACTCTAGTCTGGGCAACAGAGTGAGACTCCAACTCAAAAAAAAAAAAAAAGATAATTACCTGCTTACAACACATATAAGATAATATATAATACGTTATTATAATATAAAAGAGAGTTCCACAAGTTTTCTGGAATAAAAAGTCAATATGTACAAATCAATTGCATTTCTAAACATTAGCATAACATTTGTATACAAAACTCTGAATTATACCCCACATCTTTAAAATAAAAAATTAAAAAAAAAAAGAAAAAGAAAAAGTAATAGACAAATAAAGGAGATTTTTCCTGTTGTCTAAATATTGGTTAAGGGACAAGACAGACAACAGTAAGAAGATCACACACCCACTGGTGGAGTGATGGCCTTAATATTCCCCTCAGCTTGATTAAACTTGAGGTAGACTTTTTCCTCACTTTCTGCCCCTGATCCCTTTACTTAGGGCATTTACTTTAGAAATGTTGTCATCGTACATTTTTTCTCTGCCCTTTTGAGGTGTAGAATTCTCTTTTTTAAAACATCTTGCCAGTTTTACAGCCCAGGAATGCCTTTCTTAAGGACCTGAAACCATCCCTTTGAAATGTAATTGTCAAGAAGGATGGTGCCCCAATCTTCCAATTTCTATGCTAGGGTGGAAGGCTAACTTCAGGGAGAGACTAGCTTCCTCTTGTAAAGTTACTTCCTGTCATGAAGATAAGAAAAAGTATACTTTTTCTTTGAATAAAGCCAAATAGCAAGTACAGGTGGCCTAAGATTCCCCACCCCTAAAATCTCTCTAGGCCTTTATTTTATCAGTGTTGAGGCCTGATTGAGTTCTAGCCTCTCTCTTCTATATTTTGAATAAAGCATTTTTTTCTTCATGTTTAACTTTGTCTGGTTCAATAATTGCCTTGACACCACACACATACTGGAGAAGAAAGAAAAACCCAGAAGTTTCAGAAAAGTAGGGAAAGTAGTCAACAAGGAAGGGACAGCGAAATAATTTTCTCTTAGCCCAGGTTTCCAAGGCATAAGACAGTATTAAGATAGGAATACAAAAAAAGAATTGGAAGTGAGATTTAAATTGGAAATTGGACTCTACTGCACCCATTATTTTAATACCTGAAAGTGAAATATAATGACTAAGGTAAAATTTATTTCTGCAACTGAAAATATTCTGAAAGGTCATGACTTCTGTCTCAGGAGTCATTCACAGAGAGAAAAAAAAAAAGAAAAAGAAAATTAGACTGCTTAAGAGCAGCTTCTAGATTTAAAAAAATGCATATTTCTTAATTGCACTCTCCAAATTTAGTACATTTAATCAGATATTTAAAATGCTTTTCATAAGCTATACTATCTTTAGTATTAACAAGACAATTGAACACTAACAAAATATTGAGAGAAAAAAGTAAATTGTGATAAATGATATTAAATTTTAAAATGAAAGGAAAGGTATATTACAATTTACTATTATAACACAAAATATTAGTAAGGTAATTATCTCTAAGTATATCTTTAATTTTTGAAATCTAAACTAAAACTTTACGTTTCTTCTACCTTTGAAAATTTTTCCCCAAGAAATGTAATCCAGGGGGATTAAAGGACCAATTGTAAAAAGCAAAACTTATGGAATAAAATAGTATGGGAGACATTTTAATCATACCCAATAAGAAAAGACTTCTTAAATGAGAGATATAAAAACTGTAAAGTCTATCAGAAAAGATGGGTTAAGTTGATGAGATGAAAAATTAAAATGTTTAGTCAAGAAAAACATATGAACAAGGTGAAAATGAAACCAGAGGCTGTGAGAACACAATTTCTAGATACTCATATCTCTGCACCTATAGCATTTGCACCTGATTTTATGCCTGAAAAATTAATTTTTCTTACTCCTATGTAAAATCAAACTTTCCACTCATACACCAAATTGCATCCCTCCCTTTCCACTCAAGAACTTTCTCTAGTAAATCTTCTGTTTCATCTACTTATTCATTTATGTTTTCTACTGAATTACTTAATTAGCTTACATGCATGCTGTATTTCTCCTATTCTGAATATAAAATAGAATATAAATTTACTCTCGAACCTGCCTCCCTTGCCTGCTATTTCTGCATTGTCTTGTTCCCATGTAGCAACTATCCTTGAATGAATTTCTATCCTGATTTGATCTCTTCTCCTTCCCTCTTAAACAAATTCAATAAGACTTTTGCCTCACAGACACTGTGTTGTGAAGTCACTGTGTTGATCTGTCGAGAGCATTTGTCACCACTGGTTGTTCTCTTTTCCTTCATTCACAATCTTTGATACTCTCTGGTTTTTTCATACCTGCATCCACCCTTTTTCAGCCTCTTCTTTCTTATCTCTCACTGGTGAAGGGACCGAAAGTTCAGTGTATCTTTTTCCCTCCTAAGTCCCTTTTTAGAGATCTATTCAGTCCATCACTTGAAGTACTAAGTAGATATCTCTGAGCCAGGAATTCTGAGATTTGCATCTCCAGCCTAAATCTTTCTCTTGAAATGCAGATTTGTGTATATAATTGATAACTTATTGTATCAGAAAGAATGTGTGATCAATTATACCTTTAGCAACACTTTTCAAACACATCCAGAATCTGACCACTTCTTACTACCTCTACTGTTATCCTTCTAGCCCAAAGGCTATGTTCTCCTTCCTCTGATTTATGTAATGCTTCCTATCTTTTTTCCTTGCTTTTACTTTGGCTCCTTACAATCTACTGTCAAAACAGTAGCCAGAGCATAGTCATCCTTTAAACACAAAAGTCTGATCAGGTGACTCCTCTCCTCAAAAGCCTGCAACAGGTCCTCATTTTACTCAGTGATCACACTTTATCTGAAAGGCCCATAATGCTTTCAATGCCCCACCACAAATATCATCTCTTCATACAATCTGATTCATTGCTTCCATGAAAGTTGTCGCTCTTTATCTCTCTAACATGCCAGGAATGTCCTTGCCAAAGAGACTTTGTTCCAAATGGGAAAATATATGACAGACAAATAATTGATGTTTTTATTATATAAAAAGCTTCTATATATTTTACATATAATTGATTATGAGCTAAGTAAAAGCCATCAAGCACAATATTAAAAAATGGTCAAAGAATTGGGACACATATCACAACAGATAAAATATAATTAAGCAATAAGTGGCAGTGTAATTCTTACAATCTTGAGGGCTATTTTACATTTTGTGTCAAGAGCCTCAAATTATTATTAATTCTTTTTAAACAATAACTCCTCATCTAGTGACATATATTAAAGATAAAAATCTATGACCACAAATTTTTCTTACACGCATTTTATGACACTATTATTATTTATTTTAACCAATCATTGGAGAATTTGATTCACTAAATTACCAATTTTTAAATAAGTAGTAATATAAAGCATCTAAGTAGCTACTCACAATAAAATTTTGAAACATATTTAGTGATTTACAATGTAAAATATAAACACATCATATATTTGTATATATTTATGTGTGTGTGTGTTATTTGTGTATGTGTCCATATATTACAGTAAAGAAATACATGTAACATGATAATATAGTTTGGGCTGTTGTCACCTCCAATCTCATGTTGAAATTATCAGTGTTGGAGGTGGGGCTTAGTGGAAGGTGTCTTGGTCATGAGAGTGAATTCCTCATGAATGCATTGGTGGCATTTTGAAAATATTGGGCAAGTTCTTGCTTTGTTAGTTCATGCAAGAGCTGGTTGTTTAAAAGAGCTTGACACTTCTCTCTCTTTCTCCAGCTTTCTGTTAAAATAAATAACAATAGTGTCATAAAATGCATGAAAGAAAAATTTTGGGTCATAGATATTTATCTTTTTTTTTTTTTGCGTTTTGCTTTTTTTGAGTTGGAGTCTCACTCCATCTCCCAGGCTGGAGTGCAGTGGCATGCTCATAGCCACCCCAACGTCAATCTGCTGGGCTCTGGTAATCCTTTCACCTCAGCCTTCCAAGCAGCTGAAGCTACAGGTGCACACTGCCACGCCAAGCTAATTTTTTATTTATTGTAGAGATGAGACCAAGTTGCTAGTCTCTAACTTGCGGTTTCAGGCAATCCACTTACCTAGGCCTCCCAAAGTGCTGGGATGACAGACTGAGCCAACGAGCCTGGCCAGATTTTTACCTTTAACATGTATCACCAGATGAGGAATTATTGTTTAAAAAGAATTAATAATAATTTGAGGTTCTTGACGCAAAATGTAAAATAGCTCTCAAGATTTAAAGAATTAGACTGTCACTTATTACTTAACTATATTTAATTTGTTGTGACATATGTGTCCCAATTCTTTGTCCATTTTTAAATATTGTGCTGTCACCATTTCCTTCCCTTTTCATCATGATTGTAAGTTTCCTGAGACCCCATTAGAAGCAGATGTCTGTACTATGCTTCCCATACAGTCTGCAGAACCATGATCAAAATAAATCTCTTTTCTTTATAAATTACCAGTCTCTAGTATTCTTTTGTAGAAATGAAAAATAAACTGATACACATGCCAACAATGATCATCTCCAAGTAGTGGAACTGAGATAGATTTATTTTTAAATATATTCTTTATCCTCTGCTGTATTTTGTATACTTTATAATATGAATATTTTGGGGTGCCATAATTATATAATCAACATTTAGTAAATTAGCCTGTGTTGTTTCATGTTTCTTTTGTTGCGTCAGAAACATATGGTATGATTGGTTCTAGAAGTGAGTTACACCTAAAAGGATAGAACTAGAACCAAAGAAAGCAAAAAAAAAACAAAAACAAAAAAAAAACAACATCCTTACTTAGGTCAGTAGATTTGTTTACTTTAAACCTTATGGAGAGGTTTATCAAAAGGTTTTAGAGCAACAGCACATTTTATTAATACTTATGACATACATCACATAAAAAATTAGTTTTATTACATACCTTGTCCATGGTCATTAACTCGTTTTTCTATTAAAAAAATACTTATTGAGTCACTGCTGCATGCTCAGTATTGTCTTTTATGCCGAGATTATGACATTGAACACAAGACAGGATTTGTCTGTGTTCATGGAATTTACTGATGTAATCCTGGATTCAATTCTTTGACTCCAAGCTCATGCTTTGTCACTACACTCAACTCCTTCTTTAAAGTAAAGCATTTTTTTTGGTAAATCTAATGTGAAGCTTTTTTAAAAGTGTGTTTTCATTTGTCCTCTTACAAAGTAATTGATCCAGTTAGAGGAAGTAACTCAGAATTTAGATTCTTTGTAAATAATTTAATTAAAATTAACTTGTCCACCTGAGCCTGAGGGTTCGAGACCCGCCTGGGTTACTTGGCGAGCCCTCATCTCTACAATAAATCAAAAATTAGCTGGGCGTAGTAGCTCATGCCTGTAGTTCCAGCTATTTGGGAGGCTGAGGCAGAAGGATCACCGGAGCCCAGCAGGTTGAGGCTGCGGTGGCCGGGAGCAGCCACTGCACTCCAGTCAGGGAGACAGAGTGAGACTCCAACTCAAAAAATAAAATAAAATAAAACAAAATAAATTAACTTGTCCAAATGAAATATTTCTCTTCTATGTATCAGTTTACTGGTGGCCACCTGCTTACACTGTTCCTAGAAAGCTGCCAAACGAATATATCCTTTCTACTTGGTAACAGAAAACACTTACCAGGCCATCACCTTCCATATTATGTTTCATCTAGGCATTAATTTTAATGAAATAATAATTTACTTTGCACCAGAATATCATCTACTATCCAAAGATCTCCAAGTATGCAACAAACATTAATTAAGTAGCACAATAGCTCTATAAGAGAAATAACATCATCACAA
The DNA here is from genome assembly GCF_000164805.1 of Carlito syrichta. Taxonomy (NCBI): domain Eukaryota; kingdom Metazoa; phylum Chordata; class Mammalia; order Primates; family Tarsiidae; genus Carlito; species Carlito syrichta. The sequence goes on from NW_007253029.1 coordinate 212,678, forward strand.
TTTTGGAATTGAATAGATTGTTGAACAGGGAAAATAATGATGAAAATCCATTTTGAACTAATCAGAATGGAATAGGTTGCCAAGTGGAATACTTTCAGTACATTACTCAAATAAGTAGAAAAAGAGTAAGGGAATGGGTGGGAAATGTTTAGAAAAGTAGGAAACCCAAATCCTAAAATTGGGATGCAACATCTCACTTTGCTTAATTTAGTATGTGAGTACCTCAAGATAATTAGTTTAAAATGTCATTTGGTCAATAATTTAAGGAAGCTGAAAACACTATCTTTAAAGAAACAAAAATGTCCCTAACTCAAACCTAGACCATGAAAACTTGTAACAGTGGTGACTAGTTGAGAGACACACACAAACCAATTAGAAAAAAAAATCATTATGGCTATCAAAAACTAATCAAAATTAATGATATACTGTGGTAGATGATAAGATATTTGCTTATAAAACACAACACATTTTGAAAGCCGACACATGGAGTAAAGTTTACTTTGTCATAAAAAGAAGTCATTTACCTATAAAAGAAAAATATAAAATTGAGTTTTTTTATTCTAACAATAATTCTCTGAGTTAGATGAAGCTCTAATTACAGACTTAAAAATCACTTTGATCATTTTCTACTTGATATGGTAACATTTGTTTCTTCAGATTCCCAGGTCAATAATATTCCTTATTCCAAGTTTTAAAAAGTCAAAAAAGAACTTCAACAATATGTTATTTGCACCCAAGAAATGGATTTATAAGAAATGATGTGTCATTTTGTTTACCACACAAGTTTCTTTTATTTAACTTTGTCTAATTTTAATAATTGCTGGATTGTATTGGTATAGCCAAACCGCAAGAAAGGAGAATCGCCAGCACACTGGGTTTGAATTTTGAGTTATTTAATAGCACACGGTCAAGAGTAGGCTCACACCAAGAAAGCTCTTGACACTGAGTGGAATCAGCAAGAAGCTTATAAAGGCAAAATCCATAAGTGGGTTACATAGCAGGGGGTGAGGGTACAAGGAAATAAAAACAAAAGGAATAATCTCTTGGATCTCAGTTTACAATTACAGGGAACTTGTGGCTAGGGAGTTTTCAAATGGTCAGCAAGAATGGTCAGCGTGAACAGCTCAGGGGAACAAGGCTGTGAGTCTGTGGTCATGAGAATGTTACAACAATCACACATACACACTGGGGGGTCATTTTAGGTCAGGTAGACAGCTAAGATGGAGGATTTTAACAAAGTGGAGTTACTTATGTCAAGCAAGCTATTGCAATTATTTTATGTATTTCATTAGTTATTTCAGTATGCACTTCTACCCTAAAAATATCTCAAAAATGTAGCTGATTTGCAACTGGTAATACTTTTCAAATGTAAAGCTCTGAAGAGACATCAGAGTTAAGGGGCTTATGTTTTGCTCAGGTAATATATTATATTTGCATTTTGGCAGCTCTCATAATTTGAAGAGATATATTGTGTTTCTATGAAAGCCGATTTTAGAATTAATCTAGTCCTTTTAAGCAGAAGTAGTTGATCAATGCTGAATGAAGATTAGATTGGTCATTAAGCCATGGAATATGCAGAGGAAGTTCTAATGCATTTCTGCGTTTGGATTATGTCACCCATAAAAAATAGTTTCTCAGTTATTTTGATTGCCTTTTCAAAAATACTTGACAGCTGCATGTCCTGTTAATATATGATTTCTTGAGAATGTGCATGTTTGCTTAGTTATGATGTAATAAAGTTATGATCATCCTATTAAATATTAATTTAAATAGTTTACTGGGAATTCTTAGCTATTTAGTATGCTACCCTAATCTTCCCAAAAGAGAACTGTTGATATTTTAAAGTGTTGCACCTAAAAATAAAGAAACAAATCAATATTTGCTTAAAGTAAAAGCTCTCCAAATGTATGCAAACTGCTTTCTATTTGAAATCTTCTACCCAACATTGTATCCTTCCTATATTCATTCTTATTTAATTATCTTTAATTCAGCTAAAGCATTGCACATAGGAATCTATTATTTTAGATGACCTATATGCACTCCTCCATGCTTTCTTGCCATTCCTGTTGCCTGGCATGGCAACAGCCAGCATGATCTTGGAAGCCATGTGTTGAAGATGAAGCATAACTATTAGTGTGGAATTCCAAATAACTGCTTAAATGTAGAATTGCTTACCTCATCCCTACTCTCACCATCACACACCAATACATCTTTTCTCACTGACCTAAAATATCTTCCCTGTAATATTGGTTTTTGCTTATGTCTTTAATATTTTGTTTAATGTTATATCTCTTTATTTGTTATAGCAGCTTAGTGTACCCTAATGCAGAATCTCAAAATTCTAATTCTACATTTATGAACATGTTTTATCGCAGATAAACACAACTTTGTAACCTGTTAATATGATTTATTTACCTCTTGCTCACGTAAATGGCTTTGATAAGACTAAAAATTAATCCATTGTATACTGATTATTGCCTCATAGCTAACAATATTTTGAACTTTTAAAAGCAAAATCCTATAAGTATTAGTAATAGCTTTATTAACTCAAGAAAAAATGTTTTATTTTAATAGAGAGTTCTTATGAAGTACCTCTATTTGGTTGAAGTGCCCTCTCTACTCTTAATCGTGAATTTTAAACCTGAAATCAAGTTTTTTTAAGGGTTCTCTATAGCTCTCAAAATACTGATTCTAAGTGAAAATAATCTAATTTGGGCCTGAAATTTTCTTTTTCTATTTCAACACATCATATGTAAGTATACTGGATTTTAGTATTTTCTTCTGAAGCACAGTTTCAAAGTTTTTCACATAAAATTTTAAACATTTTAAAAAATGTAAAATCTATTAATAAGCCATAGTACTGTATATTATTAAAATATCTTTGCACCTAAATGGAATATTATTAATACTGGTCATGATTCTTAAGTTACAAAAATTGCCCAAAATATCTGGAGGAACTCTGATTTATCAAGCTGTATATATTATGCCATGGACATTGAAGGTCAAGGTCCCTAGAAGCCTTTGGTCTAGATCTCTGCTATGAAGAAATCTTAAGGGTTTTCAGTGAATAAGCTGAGGCAAATTATTTCCTATTTCATTACCTTGCTTTTTGTATGAATAAGCAAAAAGGAAAAAAAAAAAAGCTCACAAAAATTCCTGAGAGGGACCTTCTATCAAAGAGGACCTTTACAGGGTGCAGTTTCTTGCAAAAATAGTTTGCATACCATTTAGCTTCAGATAAAAATCTAAGCATTGGAAATAAGCTTTCACATGATGTAAATTATATTGTTTTTCTCTTAAGTTAATTGTTTAGGGTAATTTCTTATACCTCATCTAAGGTGATTTTAATGGCAGCTGAGTAAGTCAGCAATTTCTTTTTCTCATATCTTGAACTAGAATTAGGATAAAAAATGTCCTGTGCCTACTGATATTTCCCAGAAACTGGAAGTTATTTTTATTCAGAAAATGTAGCTACAAAGATCTCAGAAGAGGAGTGAAAGCAGTGTATGTTTTTATAATCTGTTCATGGAATCAATCATTTATTGTCAACTCCATGTCAATAACTTGGAGTCGAGTACTATTTTAATTTGAGACTGCCCCCTGAACTCCAACAAATATGTCTTCATACAACATCCATGCATAAACACATATAAACAAAAATGCTCAGATAACAAAGTTTAAGCTATTAGCAGTTTAAAAAAATAATGTTGAAAATTCTTCTTTTAGCTTTTGCCCCTTTTGTTTATACTAAAGATAAAGAATAATCAAACAATATAATGATTTGCTATTAGTTTCAGGAAGAGGATAAAGACATAAGGAGATATTTCTTACATATTATGAGTTACCACAGTCATTGAAACTATATGAACTAAGTTGCGTTATTTGGAAGCAGAATAGATTCTGTTTGCAGGTGGCAGACCGGGCACATGCATTTGTATCTTCTTTCCACCTACTTTCAATTCAGTGTCATTGAATTAGCAAACAAAAAAAAATTATTTTAAATATATAGCAGCAATAAAACAATAAAAATTAATAAATATTGATATAAATAGGACTTTCTAGAATATAAAATAAATTGATGGGGTCACTTTTGGGAAAAAAATATATAAAGTAAAATAGCATGCCCTAAAAGGCACAAAATAGGACTATAGCATAGGTAAGAACAGACTTTTCCATAGAAGCTAGTGAGAAACTCCAAGTTTAGAATCACTAAAGAGTGAACTGTAGCAAGACTATGTGTGCACTTAATTGAGAATAGCTTGAGAAATAATCAACTACCAATGACTGTAGGAGATTTCCTCTAGGTAAACTCCTAAACTCAAAGCACTGGGAATGTCTTTCATAGTTATTGGAATCAGAAAGGGAAATAAAGCAGTTGAGCTTAACATAAATCTAGATGTTCACAACAATATGGGAAGGTAACAGAATGGAAGGAGAAGTCTGTTCAATGTAAAATTAATACATACTACAGTCTTCATACTCCAAGCAAAGCTATTTTCAATTTGGTCATTATAGGGCTTTCCACCTGACTCTATTTCTATAGCATGAAGAAAAATTGGCCTGTTAGCCACATTGAAAATCTTAAGGTAATTTAGTAGTATTGTTAGAAGAAAATATGCCCCAAATCTTGAATGAACATCTGTGCTTCTGAGTATCTACCCTGAAGAAGAACCAGAACATGTACACAGGTATCTGCACACGAATATTGATTTTCATTTTTACGATGCAAAAAAAGAAAAAAAATGAAAACAGTACAAATGTTTATCAGTAAGACACTGAGAAATAAAAGTAAAATCCTAAGCCTCCAACCAACTAAACAGACCCCCTCCTAGTCAAGGGGTCCCCAGAGAAATCTTGAAAACTGAGTTTCCAGCCATGGCAGGACGGGGCACATTTTGTCATACCCCTTCCCTGACGAGCATTCATGTTCAAATAGAGATCATAAGACTGACAAAATAGACTTTGTGGCAATAAAATACCACATTATAAACAAGACCTAAAACCATACCAGGCAAGGGTAAAGTCACACACCCCTACATTTAAAGAATAAACAATGTTCTAACTGCCACAAAGTTGTTTTCTTTTTCTCTAACAGCTAAACAACCACTGGCCTCAGGATAAGCAATATTAAAACAACTGCAGCTCACTGACCTCCAGACATTGATGAATGAACTCACCTGATCCATAAGCCATATCTACCACATTGATTGGACAAGAGACTGATTTCAGTAGCTTTCTCCTGATAAGAGACCACCACTGACCATGGACTGATTCTGACCGGATTACAGAGGCTGCACACTGAGTGCCCTCATGTCCCTGCTTCACCTTTTGATACAGACGGTCTATTTGCAATGCATTTAAATGTTAAGTTTCCTTCCTAAAGTGAACATGGATTGTATGCAACATACATGTTTATTTGACATTAAGATTCTGTCATAAATTTTCATAAGAGTATTCTATAGCTAATCTTATTGGGCTTATGTCTTTTCCTCTCCCCCTTTTTCTTTTCTTTTCTTTTTTTTTTGAGTTGGAGTCTCACTCTGTCGCCCAGACTGGAGTGCAGTGGCCGCTCCCGGCCACCGCAGCCTCGACCTGCTGGGCTCTGGCGATCCTTCCCCCTCTGCCTTCCAAGTAGCTGGAACTATAGGCGTGCACTACCACCCCCGGCTAATTTTTTTGATTTTTATTGTAGAGATGAGGTCTCGCCAAGTTGCCCAAGCGGGTCTCAAACCCACGGGCTCAGGCAATTCACTCACTTTGGCCTCCCAAGGAGCGGGATTACAGGCTGAGCCACCGAGCCTGAACTTCTCTCCCCTTTTTTTTCTTTGAAGTGCCTGCTATTGGTTTCAACTGGAGACTGCACTGCCCATCTGCAGGTTTTAACACTTCATAAGAAATAAAGTTCAAAATAAATAAAGAAAGAAAACTCTTCTTTCTAAATTAGGAGTTGTACAATTTTTCAGTTAATGCTATCAATATACAAAATATAATATATCCATGCAAACAACATAATGTTGTCAGTAAATGTCATGCTGCATGTACATGTATAACAGAACATTGCAAATACTCTTTATCTTGATTAGAAGATTGCTACATGGGTGTTACATTTGTCACGGGTCGTAAAACTGTGATCTGTACATTTTACTGTATGTACTTATACCTCAATAAAAATAGGGAAACAATAATTACTAATATGGAAATTTTCTTACTACTGTTAGAAAGACGCAAGTTTCATAACAACATTGCCTATAAAACAATCTAATTGAAAACACAAACTGTGATATTGCAAAATATATATTTGGTCTTAGTCCCCATTTTCTGGAATACTACTCCAACAAATCTTGGAATTTCCATAATGGTAAAACTGTCTTTTTATCCTAATGAGATGACTGAAGATGGGAGACCCCTAGATAGCTTTTGGTTGGGTGTGGTCACCAGAAATCCAAGGCATCTAGTCTAGAGTCTAGTAACTAAAGAATTGGGATTTTCAATCTCCCCTGCCACACCTCTAGAAAGGAAAGGGGCAGAAGGTTAAGTCGATTATTAATGGCTAAAAATGTAATCAGTCATGCCTATTCCATAGGCTTCAAGAATCATCTTGTAAAATAACTGGAGTCTAGAAGTTTCCAGATTTCTGAAAAAGTACAGGTCACAGGTGGGTGATAAGCCCCGAGTGACCATGGGAGCTCTGAAGCTTTTCCCATATACTTTGTCCTATTGTATCTCTCCCACATGACTGTTTGTCTATAAATTTTATAATATTCTTGATAATAAACTGATAAATTAAATGTTTCTCTGAGTTTTGTGAGCTGTGCTAGCAAATTAATTGAATTCAAGAGAAGGATCATGGGATTCTGATTTATAGACAGTGGGCTGGAATCATAAGTCACAACCTGTGCTTTCTTCTGTAATCTGGAGCGTGTAATAGTCTTGTGGAACTGAGTTCTTAACCTGTGGGATCTGACACTATCTCCAGCTGGACGGTGTCAGAATTGAGTTGAATTAGAGGACAGCCAGCTGATGTCCACTGCAAAACTGCTTGTTTGATGTGTGGAGATAGAAACCTCCACATAACTGTTTTCAGAAGCTTTCTGTGTTATATTGAGTGATGGTGAAAATAGAGAAAGAAGGAAAAAAAAAGTCTAGCTTTTTTCCCAATTATCTCTGTACACATTTAATTCATATTGAATTCAGATTGCTGTCAGAGGTTATATCTCGTAAGTGGAACTTGGAGGAGAAAAGGAAAATCTTTGCTTCTTGATAAATACACTTCATTACAGGTTGGACTTCTTACACATATTCATTTATTGGGTCTTTAAAATCAACAATAAAGGCAACAATAAAAGCCCACCAATGTAGTTCCGGCTACTTGGAAGCCTGAGGCAGAAGGATCGCCTGAGTCCTAACAGGTCAACAGTGGGGTGCCTGAGCATGCTACTGCACTCCAGCCTGGGTGCAGGAGTGAGACTCCACCTCAAAAAACAAACAAACAAAAAAACCCCACCAAAACATGAAATAATGACAAGTGTTGGAATGGGAGCTCTCTTTATATTTCCTATGTAATAACTGATATTCATATCTCAGAGACATATGTTTCTAAGATTAACCTTTCAAACTCAAATGTGCCTTCACAACATGAATGCATATTGCTTTTTTTAAAAAATTGCTATTTTTTTATTTTAAAGATATGGGGTACAATTCAGGGATAGGTACATAAGTGGTCATTATAGAGGTAAAGTTTGGGTACCTTGATTAATGTTTGTGTCTCCCTTCCCCTGGCAGTGTCCCACTACTGCCAATATCTTTCTTTTTTTATAGTTATGATAAATGTTCAGGGAGCATATTGTTTTTTAAAAAAAGTTTTAAAACAAAAATTATTGGAGAGGAAAGAAAAGGAGATATGCCAGAATTCACATGGGCGAGAGAAACCATGTGAATATTGCTTTTAATCCACAAATATAAAGAAAACAATAGGAGATAAATGGTTACTTTTATTTCTTCTGGCTGGATATGTCTACTCATTCAATGGAACGTAACAGGAAGTGGTGTGAATGAAGAGGCTATCAAATTTGAACATCAAGACTTGGATGTTGTTCAGCAGATCCAAGAAAATCGCTCTGAAGTCTCTTTCACTGGATTATATCATGTAATTTTTTTTTTTTTTTTTTTGAGTTGGAGTCTCACTCTGTCACCCAGACTGGAGTGCAGTGGCTACTCCCGGCCACCGCAGCCTCGACCTGCTGGGCTCCGGCGATCCTTCTGCCTCAGCCTTCAAGTAGCCGGAATTACAGGCGCGCGCTACCATGCCCGGCTGATTTTTTGATTTATTGTAGAGATGAGGTCTCGCTGCCCAGGCGGGTCTTGAACCCGCGGGCTCAGGCAATCCACTCACCTCAGCCTCCCAAAGGCGCGGGATTACAGGCTGAGCCACCGAGCCCGGAGATATTTTTAAACTCTTATCCACCCCAATTAAAAGGCATTTGCACATTATTGTAATTTGCATATCACTGTTGGGTCCAGTAGTTTCACTGGGATGCAGGCAGAACAAAGTGCCTCCAAAACATGAGTTTTGTTGAGTTGTATTAAGACCTAGAACTAGGGGGTTAGAAGAAAAACTATTTTGTATAAGTTTAGACCTTAACGCAAAGAGAAATACTTACTGGTCAAGTAGGTGCAAGCAGTACTAAGAATACACAAACATACACATATATGGAGAGAGAGAGAGAAAGAGAGAAAGTGTTAAAGCAAGCGAGCAAGAAAGAAGGACCAACAACTTAGAAATTTTGCCTACTCCAGTAAACAAGAGACAATTATCTATTATGATATGAATATCTGAGAGTTATCAGTTAATCACTGGTTATTATACCTGGCAGCTCTTTAGAATCACCTGTAAGCTTTAAAATGAACATTGATGCTGGAGCTCCTTTCTAGAGAATATGGTTTCATTGTTGCAGAGTGTACTAGAAAGCAGGAGTATTAAAAGATTCCCAAGTGATACCAACATGCAGTAACTTTTAGGGGTCAATAATTAATTTGTTATTTCCAAGTTGAGAAATATTCAATTAGCAAGTATCCTTCTTTCAGTTGAAAAAAATATAATAGAATTGACCTATAGTTAACCAAATGTTGCTTTTTAAGTATTTGATGTATTTCATATTACTCAGTCAATGTTTGCAACATAAATAAATAATACACAAATTGTTAAAAGGTGAGTCTTTTCATACTGCCTAACTAAGCAATATGAACCTTGCTAAAGAAATTATAGTTCATAAGAACAATGAAGATCATCTCTCTTAATGAATTTGTTTCATTCTATTTTTGCCTTATTATATTATCTATTCTGGCACAAAGATACATGACAAGTTCACAAGTTCATGAAGTGAAACAGAGAATGTGGATTTCAGATATTCCAGTTATATCTGATATATATTCCTGGATTCCATATACTAGTAACTGAACCATGCAAATGAGAAAGAATGTCTGTTGAGCACCTGGGAAACATTCCTGGTAACCTCACACTCATACTATCCTCTGAATACGAGGGATCTTCCGTTATCTCTTTGCAGAGTTTTGGATGACAGTTGGGCCTTCTTCTTAGAAGCACTGTTAAAAAACAGTCTTCTTTCCCCAGAAACCAGTCAACAACGAAGGGATATGTAGATAAGCGTGTCTAATGATCAAACTCACTAAATATTTTCTACCAGGGAAAAAGTCTGATTCCCATTTCTGAGCCAGAATGAGGCCTAGTCTTGCCTGTTCTCCAGCCAACATTGTTGTGTGTCCAATCACAAAGATTTATATCCATGATGGAAGAACTAAACTCACAGGGGTAAAGATAATCTTATAGTGTCAAAACCAAATGCAGATAAGCTGATTATCATGGAGGATTTGAAGCAAGAGAAACTAGAAAACAGAACACTAAACATCTCTTATTATCAGCAAATGTGCACAGCAGCTGCTGGTAATCACCAATCACGACAAGCAGATAAACAGAAAAGAGAAAAATATTGTGGATGCACCCAAATTCTAAATCTTGGCATCTAACTGAATTTAGCACAGAGTGTCAGCGTGAATTCAAATATGTGTGAATCACAGTAATCATGTGAAGTGCTAAATCACACATTTCATGATTTACCCAAGCTGCCAAAAACACCATGCACAGGGTACCCCAAGTTCTACCAGGCTTTTTAGGGTAAAACTTCTAAAGAGTCACATTATACACACATATACATACACACACACACACTCACACACATAATCTTTCCCAACAATCTACTGTGTTACAGTATTACATAGCAATAATTATGTGGAAAAAAAATCATTTGGATGAGTGAATTACTTACTGACAAAGTTTTATCAAACAAAACATCAATTCAAAGAACTACATTTGTGTTTGTGTGAGTGTACACATACATATATAGCCAATTAGATAATTTGAAATTCAATATTTACTAATCTTACCAATAGGATGAAGCTCTTAGAGTTTACTGAACACTTAGGAGAGGTTAAACATAGAGGAAATCAAGCACAATAACAGTAGCATATGATGTGTAAGACATTACATATTACAGGAAGTGAGAGTGGGGAAGCACATTTGAATTGCAAGTTTTGGGGAAGAACTCTTGGAGCATGTGGTCATGAAATGTATCATGAAAATCCAGATTTAGATAGACAGATGGTTGAAATTTGGAATTTTCAGGAAGAAGCACTAGTATACATAAAGAATGGAGATAATGCGTTTGATATATGGAGATAAGAGTTAGAAGGAGGTCATTGCTAGGCCATTGAGGCCATTGTCTTGCTAAGCTATTGTGTGTCCATGTGCTCTTTGAGTTATGGCCAGGCTGTGTTTCCTGACTTTGGCCCTCTCCCCTGCTTTGGGGAGGTGAATCTCCTCTTTCTCTCTCCAGTTTACTTTCTAAATAAACTATATTTTCTAATCTAAGAAAAAAAGTTAGAAGGAGCAAGACATAAAGTAATCTATCACTCAACTTGATAGAATTAAAGACACTGTAACAAAAACTTTTGTCAGAAGACTTCCCTTACGCCAAAGATCCTCTTGGGCAATGACAATTGAGAGGCAAGTGTTAGATCTTGGAGTCCACACATGAGAATTACTGGAGGGAGATGACAGTAATATCGTTACCACAAGTTGTTAACTTAAGTGTTGGGGTACACCAGTTTGCTCCCTTCCCTTCAGTGGAAGCAAGCTCTGACTACTTTGTCCCCTCATTCTATCCCGCTGGCTCCACGGACAAGGCTTTTGCCTTCTCTCCCAAACTTTGTGGTTCTCTCTGTTAAAAATGCTGCCAACTAACACTTCTAACTTGCCCTAAGAACATTTGGCATGTGACAGCACCAAGTCCATTCCTTCACAGTGAAGCTCCCCAGGTCATGGTTGGTGAAACAAACACCCAACTTTTTAACTGAATGATGTTTTGCTCCCAAGGAAGTTTTATTTTGGAAATCACTGTGATGATGACAAAAATAAAATATTGCCGTAGGTTTCCAAAGATTGAAGATATTGGTTGCAGCTTGGAGACAAGTGCCAGTTAAGAAGGTGAGATGTGAGCATGCACTATAATGGGCATCTGTTTTACAAAGATAAATGAGATGTGTTGCTTACTATCATTATTTACTTTCAAGACCTCACAATCCAGTGAAGATGTTAAAACTGATTTAGATGCTTATGGTGTCAAGCCTAAAAACTCTTTTTCTAGCCCTAAATTCCCCTAATTTTCTGCTACATTTTATCAAAAATATCTGTTATGTTTTATCAAAAGTTTTACTGACATTTAAGTTTATATCCATTTTGACCTAATTTTTATATGTGTAAAATTTGGAATGTTTTCTTTTATCTTTGTTCAATGATGTTCAATTGCTTCAGAATCATTTGTAGAAAAGTCTATCTTTCCTTAATTGATTGCTTTGACTTTATAAAAAATTAGTTGGACATATTTCTAAATCTATATCTGGTTCTCTATTCTGTTTCATTGGTCTATGTATCTGTCCTTCTTCTATCCTATGTTGATTAAGTAGTTGTGTAGTAAGCTTTTATACTAGATAAAATGATATTTTTACTATATTCTTCTGTACAAATTTGCTATTCTGGGGCCTATGACTTTTAATATAAATTTTAGAATAAGCTTGCCTATGTCTACAAAAATCTTGCTGAGATTTTTTTTTTTTTTTTTTAGTTGGAGTCTCACTCTGTATCCCAGACTGGAGTGCAGTGGCCGCTCCCGGCCACCGCAGCCTCGACTTGTTGGGCTCCGGCGATCCTTCCACCTCAGCCTTCCAAGTAGCTGGAACTACAGGCGCGTGCTACCACGCCTGGCTAATTTTTTTATTTATTGTAGAGATGAGATCTCGCCAAATTGCCCAGGCAGGTCTCAAACCCACGGACTCAGGCAATCCACTCACCTCAGCCTCCCAAAACGTGGGATTACAGGCTGAGCCACCGAACCCAGCTTGCTGAAACTTTAATAAGAATTTTCTTTATTATATATATCAATTGACAGAAAATTTACATTTTTTTCAATATTAAATTTTCTAATTTATTAACGAGGTATGCCTCTCCATTCATTTAGGCCTTCTTTGATCTCTTTCATCATTAACTGAAAAGTCAATGTTATATACTGAATAATTTCATTGATTTAACAATCAGAAATCAAAAAAAATGAATGGAAAGAGATTCATGGTTTCTGGTTAGGTTTATAGTAGGGTTAGGGGTTGAGGTGATATAGTATTAAGTGTGGTTATAAATGACAACTCGAAGAAAACTCATGATGATGAAACAGTTCTACACTTGGACACACAATCTATGCATCTGTTGAAATTGCATGAAACTAAACACACATACACACAAAGAGTGAAAGCAAATCTAGGTAGATGTGAACAAGGTTATATGAATGCCAATATTGATTTTAGCACTGTGCTATGGTTTTGTAATATGTTACCATAAGAAGAAATTGAATAAAGAACATTCAGGAGTTTTGCATTATTTCTTACCACTGCATATGAATATTCAATTATTTCAAACTAAAAGATTCACTTAAAAGAAAACTGAAATACAATGTGAAAAGTGCTAGGAGGAAACACAAGTTTTTATAGAGGCACATAGGGAAGTTATAAAATCTAGAGTGGTAAATCAAGAAGATTAAGTAGAAATTAGCCAACAAGCAAGAAGGTAAAAATAGTCCAGGCATGAAGATCAGTTTTTGCAAACAATGTAGTCTAGAACATGCTATTTCCAACTATTTTAAAGTAATTTAGAATGCTTTTACAGGCAAAGAAAAAAATAAATTCTATTGAAGTGGTAGTTAGTGTCTAATTCCTTAAAGAATATATGATGACAGAAATGTTTATGAACCCAAATCATAAAGCTATGTGAAGTTCTTCAAAACCTGTAGCTATAGAAATTAAAATGAAATGATTTCAGTGTAGTGAATGTCATTGATGAGGTTACAACTGGTGGCATGGTCAACATAAGTAGTTATAAAAATCCAAATGAAATTAAAATAGTATCTGTCATAAAATAGAAACGACATGCATATTTGTTGAAGGGGAGGGGGACACACCTCATCAACAAGGATATCTGCATAATGAATATTTATACACTTAACCCTGAATTGTACCCCACATCTTGGAAAAAAAAAGACAGGGGCAGTAGAGAGGGTCAGGCAGATGCATAACTTTAAACAGTCATTGTATATAGATGGTATGGTAAGCAAAGTAATCAAGATCATGTCCAAATATCTTCTTGGAAAAATTAAGAAAGATGACTCCAAGGATACAAGTAAGTATCTTTCTGAATTGGAGTCTCACTCGGTCGCCCAGATTGGAGTGCAGTGGCCACTCCCGGACACCACAGCCTCGCCTGCTGGGCTCCAGCGATCCTTCCGCCTCAGCCTTCCGAGTAGCCGAAATTGCAGGCATGCGCTACCTCGCCCGGCTGATTTTTTGATTTATTGTAGAGATGAGGTCTCGCCAAGTTGCCCAGGTGAGTCTCGAACCCGCGGGCTCAGGCAATTCACTCACTTCAGCCTCCCAAAGGTGCGGGATTACAGGCTGAGCCACCGAGCCCGGCTGTATCTTTTTTAATTGTTTAACTATACCATTTATTTCCACATAAATACAAATAGATGCTAGCTTATAACTGCCTTTCTTCTTTCTCTTTTTCTTTTCTCTTATGAGATATTGCAACTCATCTTCTGTTAGAAAAAATTGAGTGGACAGCAAAATTTATCAGGGGACAAGATAAGCTATTTCATTTTATTTATTATTTTAAACAATGCTAATTTCCACAAAAATAGTATAGCTGTATTATGCCTTTGATTTATCTTTGGACAAAAGTTTGCACTACATTTTTTTGTTCTAGATGTTTAAATAAGGTCATACTGGAAATCAGAAAAATAATATTTATTTCAACTATATAAGCAATAATCCCCAATGATTTGTAATGTCTTTGAAGCTGCCAATAGGTGGCAAAAATGCTAATTTTAACATCAAGATAACAGATTGCATTTTTTTAATGATATTCCTGCAGTGGTGAAAATGGAAATTATTGACTCTGGGAACCTGGCCTACTGAGCTGTTAATCACTGTAAGGCTATTAATTGATTTCCTTAGGCATGTTCCTTAGGACACCACTTATTAGACCTCTCATATACTCTTTTTTTTTTTTTTTTTTGAGTTGGAGTCTCACTCTGTCGCCCAGACTGGAGTGCAGTGGCCGCTCCCGGCCACCGCAGCCTCGACCTGCTGGGCTCCAGTGATCCTTCCGCCTCAGCCTTCTGAGTAGCCGGAATTACAGGCATACGCTACCAGCCCGCCTGATTTTTTGATTTATTGTAGAGATGAGGTCTCGCTGCCCAGGTGGATCTCGAACCCGCGGGCTCAGGCAATCCACTCACCTCAGCCTCCCAAAGGCGCAGGATTACAGGCTGAGCCACTGAGCCCGGCTTCTCATATACTCTTAATGCAATGATTTTGATATCTCTTAGAAAGTAGGGCTTTTTCAAGTGAAAAGTTTAGTTGTCATAGTAGAGATACCTTTGTATGGAACAACAACAATAACAAAACCAGTTAGTTTAAACAATGCAATAATAGATTGACTTTCAGAAAGAAAGATGCTTGAATTGATCTTTCCTCCTTGTCAGTATCATCATAAAAAACAATTTAAAATTATACATTCAAATATCCACCTTATAAGTTAGCAGAAACCTCAGGTCTCTCACTATTTTGGAAAATCGTTAGATTTTTCAAAGTACTTTGCTACTTTGTCCAATACACCTGGGAAAATTATGTTTTGTCAAAAGAAAGCTCACCAAATTTCTAGAAGCTAGAAGCCAAAAGCCATGAATATTTTAATTTATTTTTTTGCTTAAAAATCTGTAGCTGGCAATAGAAAGCTTGAGGTTAGATATTAAGAAAAATTATAATCCATAAGAACCGCGGGTTCGAGACCGCCTGGGCAGCAAGACCTCGTCTCTACAATAAATCAAAAAATCAGCCGGTGTGGTAGCGCATGCCTGTAATTCCGGCTACTCGGAAGGCTGAGGCGGAAGGATCGCCGGAGCCCAGCAGGTCGAGGCTGCGGTGGCCGGGAGCAGCCACTGCACTTCAGTCTGGGCGACAGAGAGAGACTCCAACTCAAAAAAAAAAAAAAA
>NW_007253029.1:228368-291812 GCF_000164805.1 Carlito syrichta
TATATACACACATATGTACTCTGTAGGTATGAACATATTTATAAACAGTATTTAAACAGTGAACTGATGTCTACTTTAGACAAAATTTGAAGAACATTACCTAACACATTAGAAAGTTTGATTGATCAATCCTTTTGCCCTTTTTCTTATTAGTCTATTGTAATAGTAGACAAAAGAAGAAATAAAGTGCCTAGCTAATCAATCTGCATCACATTGGAAAGGTCAAAGTAGAATTGTATATTACTATGTCAGAAATATATAAAACATTAACATTTTGGTACAATGTTCTCATCACAGAAATTGTAATGGGTACTGACGAAGACACAGTATCTGTCCACGCTCACGACCAAAATAGTTATTAAGTTGAAAATAGAATGGAATACATCTAATCTCAGGAGAGGTGCTGACTAGAGGAATATACTATATATTCATTCTTTTGTTTTGAGGGATCTTGCGTTCTTATTCAAACATTATGTACTCAGATACTTTTTCTATAAGAAACACTCTAATTAATGTATGTATGCTCATGATTTTAAAAAAATAGCATCTCTGTTAGAAACAATTCAAGGCATTAAGAAGATCTAAATAATGAGTTTAATCAATAATATATAATATGAAAATAAATAAGAAATGGTAGCTAAGAATTGCATTTGCCTCTTGTTAAACTTACATTGTTTGGGAAATTGAAAAGAATAGTAAATACATGTAAATATTCTATAAATACCTTCATATGTAATATATTAAGATATTTTAAAACATTTATTATAACCCTACTAGCTATGTAGTTGTCTTATTCACAAAGAACTGTGAAAGATAATGTTTATTATTAAACATTGTATTAATACAATATGTATTTTGTATTGTTTTATATAGGATTAGAAATCATATTTGTGCACCAGTTAGGTAACATGTGCACACATACCAAACTGTTAAACTGTATTAATTATTTAATATGCTAGCAGGGCAAAACTAGTTGCTTAACAGAGCATTTTTTAAAAGAGATATACATTCTAGCATTAAAAATTCGTGACTCTCCTTAACTTTGAAGGCAGTTCATATTCTCTTTCTGCCTCCTGGCAGTTCAACTTAAGTTGAAATTTATGTGGCTAAATTCTTATCTTAATTTCTACCTCTGAAGAAGCTCAGTAATGATTCTTGCAGTGGAAACTTTATTGTTACATTAAACTATCATTACTTTTGAAGAAAAACATCATATTACACTCAGTATAATTGTCAAAAATATTCATCAGAATAAATATTCTCAGGTATGTGTTTATATTGGAAAAAATGTTTTATTCTATAGTTGGCATTAAAAATCAAATGTAAATCAATAAATATTGGAATGTCTATTAAGTGCAGTACAGCTTGTTATGAACTACATAGATAATAAGGAATGCTCCCAAAGAGTTTATAATCCAAGATAAACTGAATTATAAAATAAATATGATATAGATAATAAAAAGTAGAATTCCACAAATACTACAAAAGTCTTTTTGAAAATGCACTGGGGAAGATTAGAGGGAAAAGAGCTTAATATGGGTAAACATATTAGAAAAAGTCTTCATGGAACAAGTAATAGAGCTTCACATGGAGAAATATTAAAAGAGAATACTTGAGATGGCTACCCAAAATGAGAAAAAAAAAAAAAGAAGAGGAAGAAGAGAGTGGAGCATATGAGTAAATTGTGAGAAATTGAGGTTTATTAGAGAGAAAACAGTTTAAGTATCCAAGAGTGGAATTTGAAGCCTAAAAAATATGATGGGTCATATTGCAAATAACTTGAATGTCAAGCTGAATATGTTAGATTTCACTTAACAGAAAAAGAGAAACTGAAACTTTTTGAATAAGTATATGAACAAGAAAGTTTGATTTAATGTTTTATGGCTCTTCGAGAAAGAAAACCAGTAAGATATATTTAGATATAGGTCTAGATATATGGTTTTATTATAGAAATTGACTCATGCATTTATGGAGGCCTAGACACTTTTCCAACTCATTTCTTTTTCAAAGGCCTTCATGTAGATTAAAAAAGAATTTAATTTTTTAAGAAGACTGACTCCTAAATTTGAGACCATCATTTTACTTTGTATACACCTCATGAGGCACCTCTAATACACTGACTTGTAGAATTTAGTTTATTGTTTGACACTTAGCTGGGAATCAATGTTTTCTGAATGGTCAAACAAATAAAATATATAAAGAAAATTAAACTAGGTAGAAACTATTATTATTCCCTAACCAAGTAGAAATTAAGGCATGTAATAAGACAGAATAATAGTAATGAATAAAGAGAATTGAATTTAAGATAAAAAGGAGAAACAAAGTTGATTCTAAAGTTTGATCTGGAGGACTTGGAAGAATGGAGAACAAGTTAATAATATATGAATGTTAAAAGAAAGTAGCTTAACACAAGTGAAAGCACTGGGGTTTAGAAACTAGGTTGAATTTCAACTGTGAATGAAAGACTATGGTAAAATTAGACAGAAGAAAGTCACAATTGTGGGAGAGATCTCTAAGAAGAGGAAATTGCTAAGGTGAAGTTTTGTTAGTCACATCCTAATTGATATGATTAAAACAAAGAATATCACCTAAAGCATTGAGGCTATAAAGAAAAGACAAATACTATCATTTCGAAAGGCCCCATTTAAATGAAAGGAGGTACGCAAAATAAGTAGAGAAGTCAGAGTGAAGAACAATGATATTTGGAGTGATGATGATGTTTCAGATGATATTGGTGCTAATGACGAGGAAAATTATAGTATGTCATTCAGCTTCTACCATGTGCTCATCACTATGCCAGTTGTTTTTAAGTATGTTTCATATTTAATCTCCAGAACATATTTATGATGTTTGTATCATTTTTTTTTAAATTGGAGTACCACTCTTGTCGCCTAGGCTGGAGTGCAGTGGCACACTCACAGTCACCCCAGCGTCGATCTTGCTCACAGTCACCCCAGCGTCGATCTTGCTGGGCTCTGGTGATCCTTCTGCCTCTGCCTTCCAAGTAGCTGGAACTACAGTCATGTACTACCATGCCCAGCTAATTTCTTTCTTTCTTTTTTTTTTTTTTAATTGTAGAGACGAAGTCTTGCCTGGGCTGGTTTCGAACCCGCGAATTCAGGGAATTCACTCGCCTTGGCCTCCCAAAGTGCTGGGATCACAGGCTGAGCCACCATCTATATCATTTTTATCCTGTTGTTAAATGTATTTAAGCAATGCCTATGGAATTTTAAAATTGAGGCAACCCTAGGATTCAAAAAAAAAGGTATTTTAAAACTTAAAGTCTTTAGATTTTTACCCTTAAAATATTTTCTTTAATATTAAAAAATCAATAATACAGATAAATTCAAGAAGGGTGAAATCTGTTTTGGCTATTATACTGCCAACTGTAGGTAAATGATTTGGACTTTCTGACATTCTGAGTTAGACAAATAAATAAAAGTGGTGACAACTGGAAGGGTGGGGTAGAAGGATCACCTGAGCCCAGCAGGTCAAGGCTGTGGTGGCCCTGAGCGTGTCACTGCACTCCAGCCTTGATGATGGCAGTGAGACCCCAATTCAACAACAACAAAAAAGTGGTGGCAAGACTTCTGTTTCTGACTAAGATGTAGTAATAGGGACTAGAATTATCGGTCTAACTGAAAGATATAAGAACAGGAAAAAACATCATGAAATAATGGCTTTCAAGATATTGGACATGGGGCAATGAAGGACAGTGATGCTTAAGCTGTAGGAAATAAATAAGGCAAGCCCTGTGACTTCCAAGTTTACTTCCTGGAAATAATTTACTGGACACAGTTCAGGGAGAAGAAAATCAGAAGGGAGTACTATGTTCTCTCTGTGCATGGCAATGGAGCTGGGATTTCAGGGTGAGGGGCAAGAAAGCTGAAGTTTACAGGGCAGAGTACTGGAGAGAAGAGAGCTTCATGGAGTGCAAGGGCCAAAGAATTACACAGAGCCATGCTGAGTCTTCAGCTTAACACCCAGAAAAAAAGGTGACTCAAGGTCAGGACAAAACCCCCAAAAGGACTGGAAGGAGCAAACCCTACAGCATAATCACAGAAGGGAAGGATTACTTCTTGTTCCTTTACTAAACAGGGTGAAATTTTTATATGTCAGTTACTATGGTGGTTTACATGTATCCACAAATTCCTTGATATTTCTCTCCCAAGAAGTAGAGTTTAATTTTCATCTCCTTGAGTGTGTCACTGGCCTTAAAACTCACTTTCAACAAATAAAATATAGAAAGAGAAAGACAGTTAACTTTGTACTAGAGAAACCAGACAGACCTAAACCAAGTAGTCAAGGCTAACATCACCAGTAATGTTATTTGAAAGGTCTATACTCTTTGATATGGTATGAGGAGCAAGGTATTTTACCTTTATGGTACTTTTCCCCAAATTCCATAATCTCAGTTTACTTATACAGAAAAAAATCAGGCAAACTCAAATTATGGAGCATTCTGCAAAATTCCTGAGCAGCACTCGTCAGTAGTGTCAAGGTCATGTGAAACAAGAAAAGACTAAGAACCTGGCAGAGGTCATGCAGACATGGCAACTAATATTCTGGGTTACTACTGGCAGAAAAAAAAGACTAATGATAACGTGCAATACAAATAAAGATTATAGTTTGGTTAACCAAAAAAAAGAAAGAAAGAAAAGAAAAGAAAAAGAAAAGGAAAGGAAGAAAGTAGTAGGTCCTCTGAATAGTTCTATATCTAATAAAAAATTACATTACATGTAAAAACTTTCCACTATAAATAAAACTCCAGGACAAGATGGCAACCCTAGTGAATTCTAGTGAACAAGGTGGAGAAAACACCAATTCCATACAATGTCTTGCAGAAAATTGAAGGGAAGAGAATTCTTCCCAACTAATTCTGCAAGGTCAGTATTACCCTAATATAAAAATCAGAACAACAGCAAAACAAAGGGAAATATTAAAAGATACTATAAAAAAGATAATTGCTGATCTGTGTTTTTATAACAAAAGTTTAGCAAATCAAATTCAACCAAGTATAAAAAATATAATACATATTGTTAAGTGGAATATCTTCAAACATACAAAAATTAGTCAATGTATTTTTTTCCAAATTAGCAGACTAAAGAGAACCCATCTTAGAATCATCTTAAATGGTTAACAAAATTATTTGACAATGTTCAAAATCCATTTCTGATAAAAACTATCAGCAAAGAATAGAACTTTCTTAACCTGATAAAATTATCTACAGGTCATTGACATTTAACATTATACCTAATTTTAAAAATATTTGTCATCTTTCGTTTTATAACAATTACCACAAAATTTAGCAGCTTCAATTGGACTTATTATGTCATAGTTTCTGAGGATCTACAATCTAGGAGCAATTTGCCTAGGTGATTTTAGCTCGCGGTATTTCATGAGATTGTAGTCATGCTGTTAGTCAGGTCTGCTGTTTTGGGAAACTTAATGAGACTAAAGGTTTCACTTCCAAGCTCATTCTGTTCTCAGAAGTTTTATGTTTCTCACCTCTGAACCTTTTCATAGTGCTTCCAAGACAGTAGTTTGTGTGTGTGTGTGTGTGTGTGTGTGTGTGTGTGTGTGTGTGTGTGTGTAGAGAGAGAGAGAGACAGAGAAAGACAGAAATATGAAAAAGAAGGAGAGAGTGAAAGGGAGAAAGAGAGAGAGAGAAGAACCCAAGCTGTAGCTTATTCTTTTTATAAATTAATCTGGGAGTTGCCATGCCATTAGAAGCCAGTTCAGTTTACATTTGAAGAAAATGGGATTGAGATTCTCCTTGCATGGGGAGACTCATCAAAGTACTTAACTATATATATGTGTGTGTGTATTTTATTCATAGTGACCTCTTAGAAAAGATTCACATATTTTTAAAACCACACAGCTAACCCTCTGGTCACAAATTACTTAAATAACTTTACACACATACTCAAACTCATTAATTTATACACTTAAAGATGTTAATTTTATTCATCAGAGTACACTTAGTAAAAACTGTTTAAAAAGAAAAGGAGAAAGAAAAGAGGATGAAGAAAGAATTAAAATATGAAATAATAGCAATAAAGAAACATTTTACAAAATGGAGACATGAGCAGAGTTTTATGATGAGGAAAGTTTGTGGGATTTGAAGACTGAGAAAAATTCCCTTTAGAATTGTTGAAAGATTGATTATTTATAGGTCATAGGCAACTCCTTTCAGAAAAGAAAGTTAAATATACCCTTAAGTTAAAACCAGTAATCAATGATGCATGCCTTCTCTTAAAATTTGTAATTTGACTTTTTGATCAAATAGACTTTTATAACAGATCCTAATACTTCTTTGGTATTTAATTTCAATACAGACTCTTAAAATGTTTGATTTTAAAACAGCAGGTACAAATAATATGATTGGTTTCTCAGATAACATAAAAACTTACCTTGAACAGGTATTTCTTGTCATTCAACTTAGAGGAATTAAAAAGACAAAAAGTTTATATGAAAGATATGTACTCCTCAATAAAAGCAATTTTTAGATCTAGAAAATGTAAATCAGATGAAATGCAACTTTAAAAAATTGCCAGATCATGTGAATACATATATTGCACTATTAATTGCTTATGCTTGTCAGTGATGTCTTTCTGTCTAAATACTCGATAGGAATATCATGAGTAGATATTAAGATAATTTATAATATGGCCAAATGTATTCATTTGTTGTTGAATTTGCCCTGAATTATTTGAGATGCATATACTTCACAAAATTATTTGAGATACATATATTTACAAAGTTTTCAGGGGGTTTTACAGGATAGTTCATTACAAACTAGTAATGAGAACACTTCTTAAGGAAGTTGGAGATTTCTATGGAGGATATTTTCTTATTCAATTTTCCCAAATTGAATCACATGTTTAAATTTCAATGCACAGTTAAAAATCGCTTTGACCTGGTTTACCCCTTTTAGAGTATTTTTTCTATTAAAATTATTTTACTACATAGTGCTATAATAGTAAAATAAATACAAATTTCACTTATTTCCTAAAGGTGTTATCTACTTATTGCCTTCTGTCCCCCCTATAATTTTAACAAAAGTATTTGAATGATCAGATTCAATTACTTTTTAATTCGTCTTTTTATTTGATCTTTTGCAATTGACAAAGTAAACCACTTTGTTCAACACTCAGTTTACCTACTGAACTATACATCAATTCTTTTTTTTTTTTTTAGTTGGAGTCTCACTCTGTTGCCCAAACTGGAGTGCAGTGGCCGCTCCCGGCCACCTCAGCCTCGCCTGCTGGACTCCGGCGATCCTTCTGCCTCAGCCTTCCGAGGAGCTGGAACCACAGGCGCTCGCTACCACGCCCGGCCAGTTTTTGACTTATTGTAGAGATGAGGTCTCGCCAAGTTGCCCAGGCGAGTCTCAAACCCGCGGACTCAGGCAATCCACTCACCTCAGCCTCCCAAAGGCACGGGATTACAGGCTGAGCCACCGAGCCCGGCTATCAATTCTTTAAAAAAAATATTTCAACTGTTATTCTACTTCATTCAAATGGTGACTTCTTTAGAATTATGTCTTGAACTCAATTCTGTTTTCAGTCTGTATTCTCCCTAGGTTGCCTTAAGCATTTATCCTCATCACTACTAAATATATAGTCCATTTTCTCTTCAGTATACTAAGTTTCCATATCTTTATTACAAATGTAGCTTAATTTGGATAACTTTGGGCAAACCAAATGCCTTCTGCCTAAGTTGAAATTTCCACCTCTAAACTTCTTTTCTATCCAGCGTGTCTTATTTCAGTCAATGATAACTCTGTATGTTTAATCTTTTAATACTGTCTTCCTTGCTTCTAGTATGTCATTTCACTCTTTCATTATCTATTTAATGAAAAATTGCAGGAGTCCCAAAGTTAATCATCTATCTGGAATTTGCTCTCCTCTATAATTCTGTTATGGTTAACTTTTCGTTAATATATTAAAACTAAAGGATTACTATGACAAATACCTACTGTCTCAATTCCCATGATTAGTTATTTTTACACTTAAAAAGCTAAAATTATATTAATTGAAAATTAATCATGCATCACATTTGACCATATTCCTACATTTGTTTAGATTTTTATTTAAGGAATAGAGTGTTGTGAGCTTAACTAATTATTTATCACACCACGTTCCATTTCTTTGCTCAGCATCTTGAGGCAAAAATTTTTCGCTTGCTACATATGTTTTATTATCCTGTTGTATGGTTTTACATACAGATAAAAATATTGCTTTACCTCCTGATTTTTCACTCAATGTTATATGTTTGAGATATCCATTTGTTTACCTATGAAAAGTTTTAATTGCTCAACAGCATTTCAACTTATAAGCATAGTGTCCATTTTATTTCAGTATCCCAATGAATAGAATATGTTGATGGTTTCTAATATTTAACCATCACAAGCCTCCCTGTGCAAATATATCATACATTCTCTGAGGCATATATTTAGAACAGAAAGTAATGGGTCATGAGACATAGTCATTTTTAATCTAATTAGGTGCCCCTGCTACTGTCCAAACTGGCTGCTAAAAGCCATATTTACTAACAGCATTTGAGAGTTACTTTATTTCACATCCTTTTCAATTCTTGATATTATCATATTTTCATTTTTGTTCAGCTCATACGTGAACTAGATTATCCTGTCATATAACTATTTTATGTTACTCTGATTATTATAATTTAACAATATCACATTGCCTCCACAAGTAAAAGAAAACAGCAGAACAAAGCATAATAGCAAATATAATACTTTGTGGCCCCAATTGCCTTCTTCTTTATACAAAATACAAGATTTTGTTAACTCAAAGCACCTTGTCCATTTGACAAGCAAGGTTGTGTCCTTCTCGTTCCTCTGTTCTTATATACTGTCTTCTTTTCACAAGTTCAAACTTGAAAACTTTTGGGAAAGCTAAAATAGGGCAATATCTGTAGAATCTTTAATAGTCAAGGTCGTATAATTTGTTACAGCATTCTCAATAAATGAATTTAACCATTATTCTTTGCCTTTGATTTGGGGTTTATATAGCAAGGACTCTCTGACTACCCCAGATTCAATAGACATTTAGTTTTTGCTTCCCAACATTTTCAATATAATTCTGCTTTTGGAATGATCACAGTTTTTGCAATATGTGTTAACATGTCTATGTTTACCCACAATCCTTGAGCACCTCTTCTTCCTATTTTGTTTTAGTAATATCAGTACCAAATATAGTGCTGGGAACTTTATAGGAGAGAAATAACTGGCTAATGTTTAAAACATGTGAGTTTGAATATACTATGGTAACCTCCAACTTGATTATTTCCACCTAGAAATATAGATTATGTGAACTTTTATGAGCAAGAATTTATTTAAATGTTCTGTTTTGTGGAATTGAGCACAGTTGAAAAGAGAATGTTTTTTTTCTCTTTAACAAATGTCCTTTTTATTCTCATCTCTTCAGTAAGATGTTCTCAGCTCTCCAACAGGATATGCCCCTGGATCACAAGCCTGGAACATGTGCAAATAAAGTATGTGAAATATCAGTGCTCCAATTCTCCCACTTTCAGCTAAGCTAACAGTCACTGACTTCCAGAGCGAGGACCTGCAGAAGCATCACCTTATTTGACTACCCCAGAGTTTTCTTTGTACATCAAAAACAATTCAGATCCTTCTTGAGTCACCATACCAGGATTATTACAAGATAGAGTCCAGACTCAAGAATGCCAAATCAAATCATTAAGAACAAGAAGCACTCAGAGATGGGGATTAGATTAAGCATTCAGGATTTTGATATATGTAAATTAGTAGCTGGAAACAGAGTCAGCAACAAGAAAGCAAACTCATGAACACAAAAGGGAGTATCATGTTTTCAAAAGGGAGTAAATAAATCCATTCTCATTGTGTTCTCTTTTACTTCAAGTTTTAAAAGTCTCTATTAGATATGTAAATAGTATGAAATATAATGTACAATATAATGTATGTTTTGCTTGATTAAAGTTTTGTTGCTTAAATTAAAAAAAAAATCCTGGAAATTGAGACTAGAGACTTCTCCTGAGAATAAAAGGATTAGAATCACTTGTTTAAAATCACTGGTAAAGGGACAATTTGTAAGAATTCAAATAAAGTAATGCAAACGACAAGATTCAGACTCACTGACTGAAACAAGTTAGAATCAAAGAGGTTGAAAGAAATCAGGACCAAAGAGGCAAGTCAGTGGTAGGAAAAAAAAAAGAAAGATATCTTAGTAACAAAATCAACTTCTTGCACCTATTGCTATATTTTACACCCTCCTGTCTTACTTGAGAGGTTATTCTTTGACTGACTTAAATGTCTTTTAAATTCCGGAAAAGATATGGCATAGGAAGAAAGAAGTTACAATTGGTAAGAATACAAATAGAACAATTTTGGCTTACATATGCTATCCATAGTTTTAAGACACAAATGGCTTGACTGACTAACTCCTTCTTTAAATCTTAATTTGATTGCAACTCTTTGACATCAAAAGAATTCAAATAAATAACAGAATAATAAATTTGTAAAACTCATCACTGAAATAAATAGTATTTGTATGTTACAATAGAAAAATATAATAAACAACAGTCTGGATTAAAAGATTTTGGAGAAACATAATGAGAAAGTGTTAAGTTAGGACAGACCTCAGAATCACCTGCAATATGTTTTTTTTTTTTTTTATTTTTGAGTTGGAGTCTCGCTCTGTTGCCCAGACTGGAGTGCAGCAGCATGCTCCCAGCCACCGCAGCCTTGACCTGCTGGGCTCCGGCGATACTTCCACCTCCGTCTTCCGAGTAGCTGGAAATACAGGCGTGCGCTACCACGCCCGGCTAGTTTTTGGTTTATTGTGGAGATGAGGGCTCGCCAAGTTGCCCAGGCAGGCTCAGGCAATCCACTCACCTCAGCCTCCCAAAGGTGCGGGATTACAGGCTGAGCCACCGAGAAAGTGTTAAATTAGGACAGACCTCAGAATTACTTGCAATATGTTAATAAGCGTTGTAAGCCTTCTTAAAAGTGGCAACTGGAGTCAAAGTTCTGAAAATATAGACCTCAGAAACATTCTCAGTGTGCCTCCCAGGTTAGCATTCTGGAAAATACATACTGGAAAATGGTACCATCTCATATATTTAGGATAAAAGCATAATCTACATTCTTGGAACCAGTACTTAATGAGAATGAGAGTTAGATGTAAAAGATAATAAATATTGGAATGATGTTAAAATTTTGATGAAGTCTATGTCAAAGCTTCTCGCACTTTTATAATGTATGGGTAGATCATCATTTTTATCTACCCTCCTAATTTTTTAAAACTGTGAATCTTGTGGATTATAAAAGGGAACTGAATCACAAAGAATATCTTTAAATGTTAGTTGCTTTTCTGCACAATTTATGAAAACTTTTGCAATATATTTTTAAATTCCACTTTAAAGCATAAATCTGGTCAAAGATGATGTAATTCCTTATATGAAATCAACTTCTAGTAGTACACTATACAGTCAGGATCTCTTTGGTGTCTTAGTAACAAATCTCTTGCAAAGATCTAGAATTCTAAATAAATTTCCAACTTTGGCTCTGAAAAATACTGCAATTTTGAGATATCAGTATCATATTTATCCTCAAAGACATTTTAAAATAATTGAAAAAATTCTTGAAATCTGCTACCATCTTTGAGATTTCATTAAAAATTAAAGGTACCTGTGCTGATTTTTAGCAACCTAACTTTATTTTGTGGTAATTTTAAAATTCACACCTCACACCAAAGTGACAAGAAAGAGTATCACATAAAGAAGAGATGTTTCGTGAAAAATACTAAATTTATATAGAATAGTAACATTTAATGGGCACCCAAGCTTCTAGTTTGAAGATGATAGAATAGAGATGTTACTTCCCATCTCTTCTTTGAAAATTATTTTTTTACCAAATTAACAAAGATGTCAAGAAGTACAACCACAAAAATCTATCTTCAATAAAAGTAGGATAAATCTGTAAACCTGACCCACAGTATTTGAATACATGAGGCAGAAGAATGAATGACAAATATCTCAGCAAAGAGAAACAAGTCGTACCTAATTGTCTTCACACTGGAGTGAGGCTGAAGGTGGAGGTGTAATGACAGACTCAGGAAAGCCTTTGGAAAGCTGCAGAAACAGACACATCAGGGATGGTGAGGGCAGTCTGTGTTACTGTCCCAGGTCTTCCATCCAGCGCAGGTGTGCAATGAGAAAGCGTATTTTGTGTAATAGGGGCACAGCAGAAGTTAAGGAGATGCTGTTTGAGCTATAGGGACAATAATGTCAAGTTTACATTCCAAAAAAATGAGACTACCCAACACTATTGCCTATGTAGAGTCTAAACAACAGCAAGCAGATTTATACCACCCAGGCAGGAGGCATGACTGTCTTACAGTAAATGCAATACCCATAGAATTTTCAATCAATATTTAGTGTCTTATTTGTAAATATAAATGGGCTGCCAATATTTACAAATGAATGATGTAGACAAAAACAAGCAAATAGAAAAAATAAAGACGATGATGGAAGAAAACGTATATTAGCAATATCTAAAGAGATGGTAGAAAGGATATGACAACTATTAAATAGTACTTCAAAATCACTCAGAGAAAAAGAAGTTTAAATTTTTTAAAATATAATAGCTGTAAAAACAGTAAAATCATTCAAAGAAATGTGAAATCTCATCACTCACCAAAAAAAAAAAAAAAAAAAAAGACAAAAGGATTTTCCAAGGAGGAAGTAGATTTTTAAAAATTGGAGTAATTTTTGAAGTCCAAAACCTGGCAAACAGAGCTCTAGCTAAAGGAGACACGTGAAAATAAACATAGGAAATTCTGAAAACAATCATTAAAAAAGAAAAAAAAAATAAACACTCAGAAGTGGGGGCATGGATTTCGAGAGTTTAGGAACCCACAGAATGCTTATCTTGGAGCTTTCTTAAAAGCATTAAAATTTCATATAAGCAAGATTGATGGACCTCTAGCCATATTGACCAAGATAAAGAAAGACGGGTCCAAACAAGCACAATCAAAAACGCAAAAGCTCAAATCAAATGAACTCTGAAGAAATACAAAAAATTCTCAGAGATTACTATGCATTCCTGAATGGAACCAAACTTGAAAACCTAAATGAAGTGGAGAACTTTCTGACATCATACAACCTCCCAAGGTTGAAAAAAAAGAAATTGAGACTTTAAATAGACCGATAACAACCCAGGAAATAGATTCCATCATAAGAAAACTACCCCCCCCCACCACACACACAAAAGTCCTGTACCAGACAGTTTTCCAGCAGAGTGTTACAAAACATACAGGGAGGAGCTGATACCAATTCTATTGAAAGTATTCCAAACAATCAAGAAAGACAGAACTCTCCCAAAATTATTTTATGAAGCTAACATTACACTGATACCCAAACCAGGTAAAGATCCAACAAAGAGAGCTACAGGCCAATATCCCTGATGAACATAGATGCAAAAATGCTCAACAAGATTCTAGCAAATCAGATCCAACAACACATCTCAAAAATCATCCACCATGACCAAGTAGGCTTCATCCCTGGAATGCAGGGCTGGTTCAACATCTGCAAGACCTTGAATATAATTAAATACATCAATAGATGTAAAAATCATAATCACAAGATTATATCATTAGATGCAGAAAAAGCTTTTAAGAAAATCCAGCATTCCTTCTTAATTAAAAACCTTGAACATCTAGGCATAGAAAGAACATACCTCAAAATAGTAGGAGCCATCTACAATAAACCCACAGCCAACAAATTGCTAAATGGACAAAAAGGAAGCATTTCCCCTGAAAACTGGAACAAGACAAGGCTGCCAATTTCACTCCTCTTGTTTCACATATAGTTGAAGTCCTAGCAGAGCATTCAGACAAGAGAAGAAAATCTGGGGTGTCCAAGAAAGGAAAGAGGAAGTCAAACTATCCACTTTACTGATGATATGATTCTACACCTTAAAAATCCTAGAGAACTTGTTATAAACTTTCTTGCACTGATAAAGGACTTTGGCAAAATCTTAGGGTACAAAATCAACGTGCAAAAGTCAGTAGCATTCTTACACACTAACAACAAACAGGCACAGAACCAAATAAAAAGCACAATAGCCACAAAAACAATGAAATACCCCAGCATCTTCCTAACCAGAGATGTGAAAGACCTTTACAATGAAAACTACAAAACATTGCTCAAAAGAATCAAAGTTGACACAAATGGAAAAATATTCCATGCTCACGAATTGGAAGAATCAACGTTGTTAAGATATCCATCCTACCCTAGGCAATCTACAGATTTAATGAAATACTTATTAATTTACCAGCAATATTCTTCTCAGATATGGAAGCAACAATACAGAAATTCATATGATATCATAAACAACCACGAATAGCCAAAACAATCCTCAGCAAAATAAACAAAGTGGGAGGTATTGTAATTGCAGACTTTAAACTTTATTTTGAGGCTACAATAATCAAAACAGCCTGGTATTGGTACAAGAACAAGCATATAGACCAATGGAACAGGATAGAGATTCCAGATGCAAAACCTCAATTTTCAACCAACTTATCTTTGACAAAGCCTCCACCATCAACCACTGGGGAGAGGAGAACCTCATCAGTAAATGGTGCTGGAAGAACTGGATGACCACAAGCAGAAGCTTAAAACAAGACCCCTGTCTACACAAAAATCAACTCTAAATGCATCAAAGACTTAAACATAAAACCTCAAGCTGTAAGAATATTAGAAAATGCAGGAGACACCTTTATGGAGATTGGAACTGGCAACTGATTCCTGATCAAAACCCCAAGTGCCCATGTCAGAAGAGATAAGATAAACAAGTGGGATCTCATCAGACTGAAAATCTTCTGTAAAGCCAAAGAAACCATCAAGAGGGCAGGGAGACAGCCCACAGTATGGGAAACAAATATTTGCCAATTGTTTACCTGAAAAAAGTCTAATATCTAGCATCTATAAGGAACTCAAACATGCTGAAAAGAAAATAACAAACAGCTCTGTTAAAAAGCACACAAACCCCCTCAGGTCCCCTCCCACTATGGGAGCTTTTCTGCCCTCTTAATAAATCTTGCTTTCAAAAAAAAAGTGGGCAAGAGATATAAATAGACACTTCTCAAAAGAAGACATGTAAACAGCAAACAGATACATGACAAAATGCTCAGCTTCACTAACCATCAAAGAAAGGTGGATTAAAACTGTACTGATAAACCACCCAACTTCAGTCAGAATGACCATCATCAATAACTCAAAAAACAACAGATGCTGGAGAGAATGTGGGGAAAGAGAACTCTGTTGGTGGGAATGTAGACTGGTATAACCTCTGTGGAAAAGTGTGGCAATTCTTAAAAGATCTGAAAATCAACCTCTCATATGACCCAACAATCCCCCTCCTGGGAATATACCCAGAGGAACTCAAATCATTCTATAAAAAAAGATACTGAACATGCATGTTTATTGCATGTTTATAGTAAAAACATGGAACCACCTGTGCTGCCCATCGAAAGTAGACTGGATTAAAAAGATGTGGTACATACACATGATGGAATATTATGCAACCATAAAGAAGAACAGAAACTTGGATGGATTTAGAGTCTGTAATACTCAGTGATCTATCACAGAAACAAAGAACTGAGTACCACATGTTCTCACTCATAAGCAGACCCTGAACAGTGATCATAGTACTATAAGAAAGGGATTGGCAGTAGTGGGAAACTGCCAGGAGAGGGAACGGTGGCGGGGCATTCATCAGTAAGCATACCTGATCTCAAACCAGGTGACATGGGGACCAAAGTAAGGGCCAAACCTTACCTGATTACAAAATGACCATTTGTATATAACCCTGAATTGTACCCCACATCTTTAAAATAAAAATAAATTTCAATAAAATAAATAAAATTTAAAAATTAACACAACAAAAAACCAAAAGCAAATTATCATAAAGATTAATAACATAGAAAGCAAAGATAAATTTTTACGTATTATGTATATTCTAAAATAAATTCTACTGTCTACCTGAACATCTGGTAAATGTGGATGTACCTCCAATGGTTTAACTGCAGGTTTCCCTCCACCCATCATTTTGCTTCTACAGAGAAGGTCCATCTTCTTGATTCTACAAGGACTGCGTCCCACAGCTCCTATCTGTTCACTCTGTTCTTGAGGGCAACCCTTGTGTGGTCCAGCAGTACCTTCCTTCCCTGAACTATAAGTATACGGAACTAATAAAATAATGTTGATCTTATCTGCCTAGTGTTGGGGGCCCTGTTTCAGACATTCTCATGAACCAGGGTGGCAGTCCCTCCCTCCTAATTGTGATTAGGTAATTAGGAGACAAAACACTACAGTGTTCAAAAAATATATATGTTATTTAAATACAAAGGATAGTAAATCAGAATAATATCTTTTTTAATGCAACAATATGAGCAAGAAGACTATTGGACAATTCAAACTTTAGATTAAAAAAGTGTTTGCAACTTAAAATTATTTATTCAGACTATCTAATATATATCAGAGTAGAATAAAGTATTTTTAGACTTTCAAATTATGGAAAAATTGACTCTCTTTTTCCTTTTTTTAGGAAGCTACCTGAGAATAATTTTTTATCAAAAAAAATAGAATGAACTAAGACAGAAGAACTGTGATCCAGAGACTAGGACACTCAACACAGTAGAGAGGCAAACAAAATTCTCAAGATCATGGCAAAAGGAAAGATCCACATGATAGTTGTACAGTAGGTCTAGAGTCTACAAAGATCCTGTTAGAGTAGAAAGTCAAATGTCTCCAGTTGACTTGTGAGCAGAAAAATGAACTATACCTGAAAATGAGAAGGAAGCTTTGACTAGATGGAAATTTTCTGATGAAATTTACAGAAATTCTGGAATGAATATGGTGATTTAAGTTCAAAGAAAACCAAATCAATGGTGAAGGGGCAGCAGTTTTTAGCTCTAGAATTTTTTTAAAAATATAGAGGAAGGAAGTGTAATCAGAGTACATTTCTTAACTCAGCAATGAAAAATATTTAAAAAGTCATCATGGAAACACAATGTTTTTTAAGCAAAAATTGAGGCATAATTTCACTGAGTGTAAAATCGAAGGTGTAAGTTAACCAAATAAAAATATCTTATAATAAGAAGTTGACAAGAATTGTTAAATTGATTATCCAAGACGTAACAATATATTCATTTTCTTTGTACCCATGATAAAAAATTAGCAAACAAATTAGTTAAGTATGAAATGTGTTTGCCTTTGAGTTGTAGATCATAAAGTGATAAGAAACACTTGAAAAATATTTTATAAATAGTTGACTTTTAAACTAGCTTTGTCTAAATATTTGTTTAAAAAAGTATTAATTTTAAAAACATTCTGACATATTTCTGGTTATTGAAAATATGTTTTGTGGTCACACTCATTAATATCTTAGTGTATACAACTATTTGGGGGGGTATAAATATTTATAAGTGTAATTGTTTTCACTAAGATAATTATCACATCATCAATTCTATTTTTTTTCTTTTGCTTTATTTTAGTGCTCCAATTTATTCCCTCCAGCTCACATGGTAAATGAATTCAAATCTTTTTAAGAACCTTTATATTGCTTTCACTAGAATTACTCTTTTGAGAGCAAATTATGTTGAAAATAAAATAATTGTTGAGTTTCAATTTATCTCTAGTTTGTGGCAATTGGAATCTAATTTATCTAATGATGTAAATCTCTATGTCATGGATATTGACGACCGCCTAATATTCACTTTTTGAATATTTTATTTCTAAAAATTCTAATTATAAGTAGAGACATATAAACCAAGTTGATGACTCATCAAAAATTACAACAGATTTAATTTAAAAAACCAAAACAAAGCAATGACTCTTGTAGAAAGTCTTATAAATGTGTGATAATTCCCTGTGGGTCAAATGAAATAATAAAAGATTATTAGAATTGTGTTTCTAAATTTAGAAAATTGTCTAGGTTGGACCCTGGAACCTAATTTGATTCTAACCTGATATTCAAATCATAACTGTTTTAGTTATTCAAAAATAATCCTGGGGGCCAGGTTCAGCAGTTTAAAGCTGTAATCCCAGCACTTCTGGAGACCAAAGTGAAAGGATCTCTTGAGGTCAGAAGTTTGTTGGAGACCAGCCTGGGAGCAAAGCGAGATCACATCTCTACAAAAAATACAAAATACAAAAAAAAAAAGTAAAATATTAATTCTAATGTCAAATATGTTTTAACTTACTGAAAAAGCAAACAAGCAAGCAAGCAAACAAAAACCCTTATATTTGGAAGGACATGTACACTGCTGTTTATTTCTAAAGTTATGGTCACATAAAGCTATACATATAGGTATGCTTGGGATTGTGGTTATATTTAACATCTGCAGTTAGGCACTCTGGTTAAGAAATGATGTCAATATATAGCAGCTTCTAAAGAGAGAACTGTTGGTGAGCATAGAAATTATGGCAAACTCCAGGGAACTGAGCCCCAGGAGGATAAAGTGGGCAGCAGAGCAGTTGTACTAATAGGTATAAAACAGAAATGCCTACCTGTATCTTCTCCAGGGCAATGAACATGTCAAAAACAAATTGCTGAACTAGCATCTCGTTTCAAGAATAATTTTTTTTCCTGTTAAGATGATTTTTTAGTTTAGATAAATCTAAAATACGTTATAGATTCGAAAAGTTAACAGTTTAGTAGTAAATACTTAGATTTGAGCTATAGTAAAATTTTCATCAATTTGAGGTTAATTTTGCTACAATAAATGAATTGAGTTTCACTTTACTATGGACAGAACAGGCCAGACAAAATTGTTAGATCCTAAAAGAATCTCCAGTTAGATAATGAGACAAAGTGAATGAATACCCTAATCATTAATTAAGATACTTGTTTCAGACTAATTTGGCCTTTGATACAGGATGAACATTTAAAAAAAATTTGGAGTTATATGGCAGCTGGCAGACCAAAACAACTTACAGAGAAGTTGGAAAAAGTTAGATGTGTACACTGATAATTCACCTATAATTGAAGGTATAAAATATTTATCTGGTATACTTGAAATAAATGATTTTGGTTAAATATTATTAAAAGAAATATTGCACTATTTCTAACAAATATCAATAGAATTTAATTCTCATCAAATCATGCTGAAGAACAAATTAAAAACAAACACACTGAATAGTACAGGAATAGCAAATAACACTAACAAGATGCATGTATTTTATAGCTATTTAAAATTATCCTAAGATTCATAAGACATAATGAACCAATTTCAAGAGATTCTATAATATGTGCAGCAATTTTCATCATTTCAATTTAGATATCTAGGCATACATATTTGGGTTTATAAGTGTCTATGTATATTTTTTTAAAACCTAGAGGCAATATGAATTCTTGTTTCTGATTTCTCCTTGTTCAGATTCACTTATACTTAAGGTTATTGAATTCTAACAAGCTACAGTTCAAAATAATTGGCACTCTGCCATAACAGATGGAAATAATATCTACAGGGAAGGCCAGTGATGTGAAATTGACAGCTGAGAGCAGAAGTTAATATATCATTTTAAACCCAGCAATTCTAAATAAAAAATAAATTTATATGTGATATCCTTCATTTTGTTGTATAGTCTGCAGAATTGCATATTCTGCAATTTATTAACTAATGTAGTAATGATATGTGTTATATTCTTGTCTCAGGGCATGATGACTTCCAACTTTGATGAAGATTACAAAAAAATTCTGATTAAATAAAATCAAACAAAATATTTTTTCCATCTTTCTTTTTTTATGAAGTATAAAATTCAATTCTCAATCTTAAAAAAGAAGGTAAAGAATTGGGGTTACAATAATTTATTGAAACTTCTTTTTAGATTTAATTAGTATTTTCATTGATTTACTTTGTTCATATTATCATTTTTAATAGTTGTGCATATTGATAGGATGTGTGATATTTTAATACATGTATATAATATGTAATGAGCAAATAAGAATAATAGCATATTTATTGCTTCAAATATTCATTATTTCTTTGTGTTGGAAACATTCAAAATTTGCACTTCTAGCTATTTGATAATATACAATAAATAGCTACCAAGTATAGTCACCCAATGAAACAATAGAATACTATAATTTATTCTTCCTATTTAGCAGTATTTTTGGATCTGTTAGGCTACATTTGGCTATCCATCCTCTCTCCACCACCTTTCCCTGCCACTGGTAACTACAAATCCACACTCTATCTCTATGAGATCAACTTTTTGAGTTTCCACATCTGAATGCGAATATGTAGCATTTATCTTTCAGTGCCTGGTTTATTCCATTCAACATAATGTCCTCCAAGCTCATCTATGTTGCCACATATGACAGAATTTTGTATATATATAATAAATAGCAGTTCATTGTATATATACACCATATTTTCTTTATTGGGTTCATCTGTTGATCGAGACTGAAGTTGATTCTATGTCTTGGCTATTATGAAGAGTTCTTCAATAAACATGGGAATGTAGCTACCTCTTCAACGTACTGATTTCCGTTTCTTTGAATATATATCCAGTAGTGGAACTGCTGGATCATAGAATAGCTCTATTTTTAGTTTTTTGATAAACCGCCACACAGGCAGGACAAATCCATCATGGCAGGACAAATTCACATTCTCATCAACAGTATGAGTTCCCTTTTCTCTGTGTCCTCACCAGCATTTTTTTATTTTTTGTCTTTTTTGATAATAGTTATTCTAACTGAGATGGTGTCTCATTGTGATTTTCATTTCCATTTCCTCAATGATTAGTGATGATGAATTTTTTTTACATATCTATTGGTTGTTTGCATGTCGTACTTTGAGAGCTATCTATTCACCTAATGAGTCCATTTTTTAAAACCGTAGTTGTTTTGTTTTCTTTTGCTGATTTGTTTTTTGACTTTAATGTATATCCTGGATATTAATCTCATGACAGATGAATAGTTTGCAAATATTTTCTAACATTCTTTAGGCTGTCTCTTTGCTTTGTTAATTATTTTCTTTTTAGTTTAACCTAGTCCCATTTATCTATTTTTGCTTTATTGCTGCTACTTTTGAAGTTGTAGCCATAAAATATTTGCCTTGACCAAAATTCTGAAATGTTTCCCTCATGTTTCTTTTTAGTAGTTTCATAGGTTCAAGCCTTACATTTAAATTTTAATCCACTTGAACTGATTTTAGTATATGAAGGGGGAATTATCTCTTTGGAGGGCAGGTCCCTTGTAGCACAAGCTTCCCCCACTACATAAGTGTTCTAGTAACTCATCAGCATTAGTGTACAAGCTAGTGTTGTTGTGAGAGGCTGTATTGGACTTAAGTGAATTTTTTTTTTTTTTTAGGTTCTTTCAACTCATATCACATTTCGTGATGGATGGTTTAAGAGCACATCTGCCCACACCATGCAGAGTGTTCAACAGCTTTTGACCAATAACTGCATGACCTCCATGCCCCACCTTCCCTATTCACTGGATTCTGCCCTGAGTGACTTTTTTGTTTGTTTCCCTGTATTAAAGAAAAGTCCTCAAATGGAAATGTTTTGCCAATATGAGAGAGAAGAAACAAGAAACAGCAGAAGCACTAAAAGGCATCAGAATTACTGAACTAAAAAACAGTTTTGAGTGGTGGAAGAGGTACCTCTATAGGTGTATGGCAGCAAACGGAGAGTACTTTGAATATGACAAGTTTACAAGCTTTAAAATGTAAGCATAAACACACAATTTATTATAAATAAGTTCTGTTTCATTGGAGTTCCCCTCACATAGTGATAAATAGGTGTCTAGTTTCATTCTTCTGCATATGGATATCCTGTTTTTCCAGCACCATTTATTGAAGAGAATATCCTTTCCCCAATGTATGCTCTTGGTGCCTCTGTCAAAAATCAGTTGGCTGTAAATACATGGATTTATTTCTGGATTCTCTATACTATTCCACTGATAAATGTGTCCAATTTTATGCCTGTACTATGTTGTTTTGACTACCATGGTTTTGTAGTATATTTTGAAATCAAGTAGTGTAATATCTCCAGGTTTGTTCTTTTTTTTAAATCAAGATTGCTTACTCTATTTAGGGTCTTTTGTAGTTCCAGACAAATTTTAGGATATTTTTTTATTCCACTTGTGTGAAGAATGTCAATGGTATTTCGATAGGAATTATGCTGAATCTTTAGATTTCATTGAGTAGTATGGTAATTTTAACAGCATTAATTCTCCTAATCCAAGAACATGGGGTGTCTTTCCATTTATTCTTGGCCTTTTAAATTTCTTTCATCAATGTTTCTATAGTTTTCATTGTATGTCTTTCACCTCACCCCTTTCACTTGGTTAAATTTATTCCCAAATATTTAATATCTGTTGTAGCTATTTTAAATATGATTGCTGTTTTTTATTTATTTATCTGAATAATTTCTTGGTAAATTGAATGTTCAAATACTTTGCCCATTTTATTTTATTTTTTCTTTTAAAGAATAGACTGAGGATCTTTCTCTGTCACCTAGCTGGAGTGAAATAGTACAATCATAGGTAACTGCATTTTCAAACTTGTGGTCTTGAGCAATCCTCATGCCTCAGTCTTCTGAATAACTAGGATTAAGGCACATGCCATTATACCCAGCTAATTTTTACTATTGTTTTAGAGATGTGGTCTTCTATCTTATCCAGGCTGGTTTCAAGCATTTAGTCTCAAGCAATCTTCCCACTTCAACTTCCTGAGTAGATGGGATTACAGGTGTGTACCCATGTTTTTTGGATATTTTTTTCATATTCTTGAACTTGAAATTTCTTTGTATGTTCTAGATGTAAATGTTTTATCAAGAATGTTTTTTAAAACTATTTTCTCCCTACCCATGCCCTGTCTATTCATTATTTTAGCAGTACCCTTCAAAAAGCAGACATTAAAAATTTTAAGTAAGTTATGGTGATTACTTCTTTTATTTTAATAATATTCATAATCTATGACTTCTCTCTTTATCTCTTAATTGGCCTCAGAAAATGTTTTCCTTTTTATTAAATTTGTCAAGAAGCAGCTTTTGATTTTATTTATTTTAAAGTTTTTTATTTTCTATGATATTCATCTTTGTTTTTGTAACTGTTTCTTTATATTATTGCACCCCACATAATTTCAAATATTGTGTTTTAATTTTATTTTCCAGTTCATAATGCCTTTCCTGTTCATAATGCACATAATACCCATGTGTCACATACAGAGGTGTCAGTTAGTTTAAAATATTTGGGAGATTTTAAAATTTCTTTCTTTTTTGGATTTCTCATTTTATTGCATTCAAGAAATGATATTTCTTGTGATAATTTGAAAACTTCTGTAATTATTGTGACCGTTTTTATTATGCAGAATATGGTCTATTTTGGCAAATACTTTTTGAACACTTCAAAGGAATAGATACTTTGCAGGTTTGGGATGGGTG
Organism: Carlito syrichta; assembly: GCF_000164805.1. NCBI lineage: Eukaryota > Metazoa > Chordata > Mammalia > Primates > Tarsiidae > Carlito > Carlito syrichta. Next base: position 251,838 of record NW_007253029.1, read on the forward strand.
TTTTCTAAATATCTATTACAGATGGTGCCCAATTTTTGATGGTTCAAATTGCAATTTTTTTTAACTTTATGATGGTGTAAAAGTAAAACCCTTTTTGGAGTTTAATCTACTTGGAGATGTTTATACTTCCGAAATCTGGATGTCCATGTCTACCCTGAAATTGTGGTAGTTTCAGTTATTATTTTATTAGGCAGGTTTTCTATGCTGTTTCCTTTTCTTTTTCTTTGTCTGACTCTCAATATGAACTTTTGTTCTTAGTGGTGTTCCATAAGTCTTGTAGGTTACCTTCACTTCTTTTCATTCTTTTTTTTATCATTGAGTAATTTCAAATTACCTATCTTCAAGTTCAGAGATTATTTTTTTACTGCTTGACCAAGTTTGCTGTTGAAGATTTCCATTATATTTTTCATTTCATTTATTGATTTCTTCAGCTGCAAAATGTCTGTTTTTAAAAAAATAATTTCTGCTGGGTTCGGTGGCTCAGCCTGTAATCCTGCGCCTTTGGGAGGCTGAGGTGAGTGGATTGCCTGAGCCCGCGGGTTCGAGACCCGCCTGGGAAGCAAGACCTCATCTCTACAATAAATCAAAAAATCAGCCGGGCATGGTAGCGCATGCCTGTAATTCCGGCTACTTGGAAGGCTGAGGTGAAAGGATCGCCGGAGCCCAGCAGGTCGCGGCTGCAGTGGCTGGGAGTGCCACTGCACTCCAGTCTGGGCGACAGAGTGAGACTCCAACTCAAAAAATAAAAATAAAAATAAAAATAAAAAATAATTTCTACATCTTTGTTGAAATTTTTGTTCATATTGTGAATTGTTTTCCTGATTTCATTAGATTGTCTATATGTATTTTATGGTATCTCATTGAGTTTCCTTAGGATCATTATGTTAATTTCTTTTTCTGGCAATTCATTGATTTTCTTTAATTGGGGTTTGTTACTGGAGAGTTATTGTGTTCTTTAGGTAGTGTCATATTTTCTCGATCTTTCATGTTTCTTGTGTGTTTGCATTGATGTCTGTGCATTTGATGAAACAATCCTCTCTTCCAGATTTTCTAGAATGGATTTTGTAGGGAAAAACTTTTATTTGCAGTTGGTTTTTAGTGTACTTCTTGGAAAGGGCATGACAACTGTTTCTGAACAGGTGCAATTTTGTAGTTTTCATGTAGTTTTTTCAGCTGAGTTCAATCTCAGCAATGACTGTGGGTACTTCAGTGATCTAGGCTGTGGAAGTGTGTGATGGCAGCAGTGGTGATGTAGGTTGTACTTTTCCTTGGTTTCAAGGACTTTGAGTGTCTTCCCCTTCTGATTTTTCCCACAATGGGAGACTTAGTCAAGGATATTCTTCTTGTGTCAGGTCTAACATGGCCTGTAATAAGTTGGAGCATCACTGGGTTCAAGGTACAGTTCCTTAAAGTGGCTGTGGGGCTGGGGTCCTAGACTCAGTATTTCCCAAACCTTCGGTGGCACACAGGTCTTGGGCTGCAGGTTTCCTCTTGTTGGCACTATTGAATGTAGGTTGCTCACACAGCCTGGATCTGTGACTCTGAGGCACACCGTTTGAGCCCAGACAGCAAGTTGTAGCTATGATTCTACCTCTAGAAGTAGAAACTGAGTCAAAAGGGCTCTGAAAATCTGAGTCAATAGGATTCAGAGACTATTTGGGTCTCAGAGGATAAGACACTGTGTGGTAGTGATTCTAGACCCAAGCATGATGAGATTCAGCAGTATCCCAGACTGTGAGGTTAGATGCAGTGACAGCAAGAACCACAGGATGGAAGAGTATGACTATCCATTGAGCCCTAGAAGAGGGTAGGGAACCACACAATGATGACTTAATTCCCCAGAGAGAGAGGCATCTCAACATCTCACACTCTAAGGGACTAGTGCAATTCCACAGTAGCAGACTACTTGAGATAACTGGCCTATAGGATGCAGTGACTGATTTCAGCCACTGCTCTGTTTTCTTGGGAAACAGAGTACGACAACAGCTCAGTTTTGGGATGTGCAACCTCTCCACTTGGGTAGGACCCTGGTTCTTCATAGAATAATGTGCTGCTTCAGCTGAAGCCTGTGAATAGAGCATGGTTATTCTGTACAGCCCAGGCACTGTTTCTCTGGGATGTAGTATGATTCTTGATACTAGGTACTGGGGTAGGAGTCTGTGACTGCTCTGGGAAGCCAAGGCACCATTTCCTGGCATATAGGGCTCTGCTTCAGCTTAGGCACCAGGGACATGTGACTGCTCTGAGAAGACAAAGTACTGTTCTCCCAGGTGGGAGAGTGACTCTTCAGGTCTGGCTCAAGGGAACAGGAAAAGGGGTATTTCAAGTTGGATTTGCAAGGAAGTATATAACAGCTGCTTGCAGGGTGGCTTAGGTATGTCAGCCCACCAGGTTGGGGTAGTTTGGTGGTGACTTGGCTTCAGATATGAAGGACAGCAGTGACCACTTGCCCCCATGAAAGACACACACGCCAGTCAAAGTTCCCATTCCAGGATGGCATAGTGCAGTAACTGTGTGGGTTATGCGGGATTGGAACAGTACTGGCTTCTTCTCTGAAAGAACACTGTTGTGTGCACTCACGTGTCTCCTCAGCTGGTCTTAGTGACTGTGAAGATTACAGTAGTAGTGAGAGTGGTCTGTAAATGAGTAAGTTGTTGATGGGGATGTTGGAATCCTTTGCTTACCTGCTCGCTATAGAGAGAATTTTTTTCTCATTCCCAGCTGACCTCACTTGGGAGATGGAATGGCAAAGATCCAGCATTTTCTTTCATTCTCTATGCAGCCATCCTGAATGTCTATGTTCACCAAGGTTTCTGTTACTATGGCACTTGGATCCCTTCCCTCAAGTATTTTCATTAAAATGTGCTTGTTGGCCAGTGTGGTGGGAGATCTAGGTGAGGGGATTTCTTGAGCCCATAGGTTTGAGAATAGCCTGGGTAACTTGGCAAGACCTCATCTCTACAATAAATTTAAAAAAAATTTTAACTGGGTGTGGTAGCTCCTGCCTGTAGTTCCAGCTACTTGGAAGGCTGAGGCGGAAGGATCACCTGAGCCCAGCAGGTCAATGCTGGGGTGTGGCCTTGAGCATGCCACTATACTCCAACCTAGATGACCGAGTGACTCAAAAGAAAAATGTGCTTGTTTATTCATTGTTCTGGCTGTCTTTGTGAGGGAAATTGGTGCAAGAGGCTTCTAGTCAACCATTTTGCTGATGTCACTCTTCCTATAGATACTTCTTACCATTACAAACTGCTAAACACACATATAACATTTATGGCTACTTATATTGATCCTCTGCTTTTTACTCAAGTGTGGTGAGGCTTTAGAAAGTGAGTTTTGAGCTGCTTGTGTATATGATCATAACTAACAGTTGATTTGCTTTTACCTTGAAAAAAACTGAGCTCATTCTTGTTTTCTAAAATTACATAACTAAATCACTTCTCTCCTATGGTTCATACCCCCACCCTGGCTGTCATCTCACTGTAGGAAGATGCTTTGGCTGCTTGAAGAGATGAACACAGTACATTGGTTTGTTCTTCTGAAGCATCAATTACCATCACTCAGAAAATAAGAGATACAAAAATAACACAAAGCACTACAATAGCAAATTGACACACACTGGCATCACAGCACTCTATCTTACACTAAACATTTCCTTGTGAATTTAAATATTAATTTTCTATAGATGGGAAATTGTCTGTAAAATAAAAATGTCTTGAATTATCTTTCCATGAATAGCTATGAGGTTTATTCATAGTTTCAAATGATGTGGTCTGTAGAGTTTGTGCAAACTGAATTATAAAGGGAAATGTTAGTAAGTAACAGTGCATCTGAACATGTCATATCTCACAGTTACCTTATTCATTTCAAAAAGTCTGTAGAAGTGGATTTGTGGAGCTAGATGGCAGAGCCCCGATGTAAAGTCTGACTGGCTCCAGACAGCCAAGGACTTGAGCCCAATGATATCCTCATACTGATGAGATTAGTTTGCTTTATAATCTGCTGCTGCTGCCAAGCAAACCTTAACACTCCTAGAGAGGACCCCTGTGGAGATGCTGAGAGGAAGAGGACAGGAAAATGTGTATCATGAGTTAATGCCGGGAGGGGGGGATAAAAATCCCCCAATCCTGACATTTATGTTAAAGAAAATCTTATCAGACCTATGTTCTTGAATGTGTACAACCAATACATTTTTTAAAGTATTGCAAAAAAAAATTCCATTGTGCAACTGCTAAAATTTAGTATAAGTTAAAGTACTTTGTATTGTGCATCATTAATTTAAAAAACCCTCCAAAAGTAACTATCTATCTTGATAATGGATTGTAACAAGTGAGTGAAAAATCAAATATGTTCTTTTTTCTCAGTGATTCATATTACCATTTTGTTTGGCAACCAAGCCTGAAAAAGTATTTCTTAATGCTCACAAATGTGTAAACTTTCAGACCCCAGGATGAACTTAAATATATTTCAATGAAATTTCTATTTTATCAAATGAAGTAATTGTAGACCATATGGATGAAGGACATGTTCAATGTCATACAATGAACCATTAAGATCAACCTTTCTCCTCCTACTCATCACTCTGTTAGACTATATCACATGATTTCTATGCTTGTGTGAAGCTGAGGGGATGTCTACTGTGATGTCAACCTGGGAATAGTGGAAATGAGTACTGTATATATTGTGGAAAATATTATACTTAATTTTTTCTGAATATTTGATGATACATACACCAAAATACACAGGAATCAGTTCTTTATTAAGTATGATATTCCTCTTATCATACTAATGGTCTTACTTAAGTAAAATGTTTGGGTAAAAAAGATAAAAAGGCCACCAATTTCAGCAGAGTACAGTAGGCAATTGTGGTGATAAATAGCTTTTCAAAGTCATAAAGACAGATGCCATTAAAAGGCACAAGCTGTTAAATCTAGAATCTCATATGTGCTTTGTTCTTGATTTCTAAATTTATCCCAGGTTGTTTTCAGAACTTAAAACGCATCATGGGAGGCTGGTGATTAGAGAAACTATTTGAAGTTTCATAATCAGAACAGCTGGTCAGAGATGACAGAAGATGATGCTGAGTTTTATGAAGTAAATGCAAAATAGTGATTTGAGAATGTTTTGGTAAGTACTGAAGGAAACCATCAGAGACTTACTGCATGTGTCAAATAGCATTTAGGTTATATATGTTTTTCAGACCCAATATATCAATTGTCCCTCTTGCCTCTAAGTCATCAAACCATGTGACTATCTGAGAAATATAAAAAGAAATATAATTTTGATTTAAAATAGTCTGCAACTAACACACAGAGTTAGTATAGAAATTACAGGTAACAGTTGTAAGGGCATAGATCATCATTATCTCTCACCTAAACTACTATAATCAGACTCTCACTGGTCTCCCTGAATAAATCTCACTTCCTTAGAGTTTATTATTTTAAAAAATATTTTTTATTGTAATAGGATAATAACATGAGACCTCCTCTCTTTGCACAGTGCAGTATGGCAATTATAGGTACAATGTTTTATTGAAAATTTCTAGAATTTAGTCATCTTGCATAACTGCAATTTTATGCCCATTGAATAGCAACTCCCCATTTCTTTCTACCCTAAGTCCCTGACATCACCATTCTACTCTCTAATTTCTAAGTGTTTGGCTATTTTGTGCATTTATATAACTGTATTATGCAGTATTTATCATTTTGTGAATGGATATTTTATTTAGAAAATGTCTTCCAGGCTCATTCATGTTGTCACATATGGCAAGATTTCCTTATTTTATTTTTTTATATGTTTAAAAAAAATTTTTTATTTTAAAATTGTGGGTTAGGTTATACAAATATTCATTGTGCAGGTACCCTTATTGATCAGGTGTGCCACCCCTTCCCCAGACAGATATTGACTACTGTTAATCCCACCTCCCAGTCCCTCCCTGCCCCCCATGGGTTCCCGCCACTACCAATCCTTTTCTTATAGTATTACTGTGGTAGTTCAAGGTCCACTTATGAGTGAAAACATGTGATACTCAGATCTTTGTTTCTGTGAGAGATCATTCAGTATTATAAACTCTAATTCCATCCATGCTGCAAAATTCATGTTTTGTTCTTTTCTTATGGCTGTATAATATTCCATTGTGTATATGTACCACATTTTTTTAAAATCCCGTCCTCTTTTGATGGACAGCATGGTTGGTTCCATGCACTTGCTATTGTGAATAATGCTGCAATAAACATACGTGTGCAGGTATCTTTTTTATAAAGTGATTTGAGTTCTTCAGGGTATACTCCCAGTAGGGGGATTGAGGGGTCATGTGGAAGGTCGATTTTTAGAGCTTTTAGGAATCGCCACACTGATTTCCACAGAGGCTGTACTAGTTTACACTCCCATCAACAGTGTAGAAGTGTTCCTTTTTGGCCACATCCTCTCCTGCATCTGTTATTTTTTGAGGTATTGATGATGGCCATTCTGACTGGAGTTAGGTGGTATCTCAGAGTAGTTTTAATTTGCATCTCCTTGATGACTAGTGGGGTTGAACATTTCTTTATGTATCTGTTGGGCACTTGTATGTCTTCTTTTGAGAAGTGTCTGTTCCTATTTTTTGCCCACTTTGTAATGGAGTTGTCTGGTTTTTCTTTTCAGCATGTTTGAGTTCCTCATAGATCCTTGAGGTTAGGCCTTTGTCAGACAAGGAGTTGGCAAATACTTTTTCCCAGGCTGTGGGCTGTTTCCCTGCTCTCTTGATGGTTTCTTTGGTTTTGCAGAAGCTTGTCAGTTTAATGAAGTCCCACTTGTCTATCTTATCTCTTATGACCTGTGCATTTGGATTTTGCTCAGGAATTGAATGCCAGTTCCAACTTCCATAAGGGTGTGTCCTACATTTTCTAAAGTTCTTATGGTTTGAGGTTTTACGAGTAGGTCTCTGATCCATGTAGAGTTAATTTTTGTGTATGGGGATAGATAGGGGTCCTGTTTCAATCTTCTGCATGTGGTCAGCTAGTTTTCCCAGCACCATTTACTGAATAGGTTCTCCTCTCCCCAGTGGTGGGTAGTGGAGGCTTTGTCAAAGATGAGTTTTTTGAGAAATTGAGGCTTTGCTTCTGGAATCTCAATTCTATTTCATTGGTCTATGTGCCTGTTCTTATACCAATACCAGGCTGCTTTGATTATTGTAGCTTTATAGTAAAGTTTAAAGTGTGGTAGTGTGATACTTCCTGCTTTTTTTTTTTTTGCTGAGGATTGATCTGGCTATTCTTGGTCATTTGTGTTTCCATATGAATTCATGTATTGTTTTTTCTAGATCTGAGAAGAATGTTGTTGGTAATTTGATGGGTATTGCGTTAAATCTGTAGATTGCCATAGGTAAGATGGGCATCTTACAATGTTGATTCTTCCAGTCCTGAGCATGGGATATTTTTCCACTTGTTTGTGTCATCTTTGATTTCTTTGAGCAGTGTTTTGTAGGTTTCATTGCAAAGGTCTTTCACGTCTCTGGTTAGGAAGATGCCAAGCTATTTCATTTTTTTTTTTTTTTGGTGGCTATTGTGAATGGGATTATGCTTTTTATTTGGGTTTCTGTTTGTTTATTATTGGTGTAAAGAAATGCGATTGTCTTTTGTACATTTATTTTATATACTGAGACTTTGCCAAAGGCCTTTATCAGTGCAAGGAGGTTTTTGTCAGATTCTCATGGTCTTTCAAGGTATACAATCATGTCATCAGGAAGGAGAGATAACTTGACTTCCTCTTTTCCTATTTGGATACCCCTGATCCCCTTCTCATTTCTGACTGCTCTAGACAGGACTTCCAATACTATATTGAACTGGAGGGGAGAGAGTGGGCATCCTTGTCTTGTTCCAGTTTTCAGGGGAAATGGTTCCAATTTTTCTCTGTTTACAAGTATGCTGGCTGTAGGTTTCTTGTAGATGGCTTTTACTATTTTGTGGTATGTTCCACATATGCCTAGATGTTTGAGGGTTTTTATCAAAAAAGGGTACTGGATTTTATCAAAAGCTTTTTCTGCATCTAATGATATAATCATGTGGCTTTTGTTTTGAGGTCTGTTGATATATTTAATTACATTTATGGTCTTACGAATGTTGAACCAGGCTTGCATCCCGGGGATGAAGCCTACTTGATCATGATGGATGATTTTTGAGATGTATTGTTGAATCCGGTTTGCTAGGATCTTGTTGAGAAGATTAGCATCTATGTTCATCAAAGATATTGGCCTGTAGTTCTTTTTCTTTGTTGGGTCTTTTCCTGGTTTGGATATCAATGTGATGTTAGCTTCATAAAATGATTTGGAGAAGGGTTCCATCTTTCTCAATCACCTGGAATACTTTCAATAGGATTAGTATATGTTTCCCCCTTATATGTCTTAGAGAATTCTGCTGGAAAGCCATTTGGTCCAGGGTTTTTTTTTTTTGTAGGTAGTTTTCTTATGACATAGTCAATTTCCTTAATTGTTATTGGTCTATTTAGGGTCTCAATTTCTTCTTTTTTCAACTTAGGTAGGTTGTGTGATGTCAGAATATCCTCCATTTCCTTAGGGTTTTCAAGTTTGTTTCCATACAAGTGTACATAGTAGTCTCTAATGATCTTTTGTATTTCTTCAGGGTAAGATGTGACTTCATCTTTTGTGTTTCTGATTGTGTTTATTTGGATTTTTTCTCTATTTTTCTTGGTCATTCTAGCTAGGGGACCATCGATCTTTTTTATCCTTTCAAAGAACCAGCTTTTTGTTTTGCTGATATTTTTGTATTATCTTTTTTCTTCTATGTCCCAGACTTGGGCTTCTATTTTGGTGATCTGGATTCTTCTGCTGAAGTTAGGGTTTTGGTGGTCTTGCTTTTCCAGCTTCCTTAGGTGATTTGTTAGGCTGTTAATTTTTGACCCTTCCATTTTGGTGGTCTTGCTTTTCCAGCTTCCTTAGGTGATTTGTTAGGCTGTTAATTTTTGACCCTTCCATTTTGGTGGTCTTGCTTTTCCAGTTTCCTTAGGTGATTTGTTAGGCTGTTAATTTTTTGACCCTTCCATTTTCTTCACGTGCGTTTGTAGAGATGTGAATTCCCCTCTCATAGCCTTCATGGCATCCCAGAGATTTTGGTAAGATATTTCTTCATTTTCATTTGTTCCCAGGTATCTTTTATTCTCTGTTTTGATTTCATCATTGACCCAGGAGTTGTTTAGCATCATGCTGTTTAGAGTCCATGTCTTTGTGGTTTTTGGGGAAGCCTTGTTGGTGTTGATGTTTATTTTTATTCCACTGTGGTCCAAGAAGGTGCACAGCAAAATTTCAGTCTTTTGAAATGTGTGTATACTTGATTCATGGACAAGGTTGTGGTAGGTCTTAGAGTATGCTCCATACGGTGATGAGTAGAATGTATATTCTGGGGTTGTTGGGTGGAGTGTTCTATAGGTATCAGTTGAGTCCCTTTGGTCAAGAGTCACACTGAAGTTCTGGATCTCGTTGCTGATTTTTTTGTCCTAATGATCTGTCTAGGGTTGTGAGTGGGATATTAAAGTCCCCAGCTATAATAGTGTTAAAATCAATATCTTTTTTGAATTTACCTAGAAGCTGCTTTATGAAAGTTGGTGCTCTTATGTTGGGTGCATATATGTTTGGATGGATAGAACCTTTTATCATTATGTAGTGGCCTTCTGTATCTTTTTAAATTTTTGATTGCTTAAAGGACATTTGGTCTGAGATTAAGATCATGACTCTTCCTTTCTTTTGTGTTTTGTTCACCTGAAATTTTGCTTCCCATCCTCTTACTTTGAGTCTCTGAGTGTCCTTTCTAGTGAGATGAGTCTCGTGGAGGCAATATATTGTTTCCTGGTGATATATTATCCATTTCCCCATTCCATGTCTTTTCAGTGGTGCATTTAGTCCATTTACATTCAGGTTAATTATTGAAATGTGAGTTGATCTCTATCATGAAGTTCTTATAGAGTTGCTGTTGTTCCTGTTTGTTTGTTGTCTTTCTTTTGGTTTTGGGGTTGGTTCATGTGTGTTTTTACATATATATGTAAAAAACAAACAAATAAACCAGAGTTATCTTTTGGAGGGCAGGCCCCTTGTTGTACAGGCTTCCCCTGCTAGGTAAGTGTTCTAGGAGCCCATCAGCATCAGTGCACCGGTTAGCATTGTTGTGAGAGGCTGCATTTGGCTTCAGTGAATTTTTTTTGGAGATTATTTCAGCAAATTTTTCCATTTCATGTTGGGTGATTTACCAGCACATTTGCCCACACTGTTCTAAATGTTCAAGCAGTTTTAACCCAAAATGTCATGACTACCGTGCCCCATCCTCCTTATTTACCTGATCTTGCCCCCAGTTATTTTTTTGTTTGTTTCTGTAGATTAAAAAAGTCCTCAAAGGAAACATTTTGTTGATGTGGAAGAGGTGAAACAACAAATGGCAGAAACATTCAAAGACATCAAAATGGACAAGCCCAAAAACTGCTTTGAGCTGTGGAAAAAAATCTCGGTAGGTGTATTACATCAAATGGAGAGTACTTTGAAGATGACTGAAGTTTAAACATGTACACAATTGTTAAATACACAATTTTTAAAAGTACATATTTATAAATAAATTCCATTTTGGGGGGTTCCCCCCTTGTACTATAATATGTACATGAATTGATCTGCAATTTACTCCTTTTACCTTTTTTCACCTTAGATTGTTTTTCTATATCTGCACACATAGATCTATTGTATTCTTACTAATTAGTAAATAATATGTTATATCTTATTGCATGAGATTATCATAATTCATTAAAAAATATTGGCATAAGTTATTTTCAATTTTGCTGTAGGACAAAGCAACCAGTATGTTTATTTTTATTTATTTATTTATTTTGAGTCAGAGTCTCACTCTATCGCCCAGACTGGAGTGCCGTGGCCACTCCCGGCCACCGCAGCCTTGACCTGCTGGGCTCTGGCGATCCTTCCACCTCAGCCTTCCAAGTAGCTGGAATTACAGGCACGCGTTACCACGCCCGGCTAATTTTTTTTTTGATTTATTGTAGAGATGAAGTCTCACCAAGTTGCCCAGGCGGGTCTCGAACCCACGGGCTCAGGCAATCCACTCACCTCAGCCGCCCAAGGCGTGGGATTCCAAGCTGAGCCACCGAGCCTGGCGACTTCCAGTTGCCTTTTAGGAGACGTTTTCCTTCTGACTCTTTCAACTTATTAAACAGAAGGCCTTAAACTCCTTATTAATACTTACACTTAACCCTGAGTTGACATTACTTCTACTTATTTCGCTGAAACAAGAGGAGATTTTGGTTAGCAATGCTACACCTTTCATGTGACTGATTTCTACCATTTTAACAGTGTTCTTCATAAGAGCTCATAATAATTTGTTTTCAATTACAAAATCATTCTTTTCTGAAAATTAATTCCCAGGTTTCAATGTAAATATTCTTCTATAAGAGAATGGAACATGTATTTTTAGAAAATTTTTATAGTTTTAGGGAATTGTCATTCAAACTCTCCTGAGTAATTCCAAAATATGCTGAATTTAAAATTCAAGGAGTTTTTCCAATTTCAGCATTTCTCACCAGAGTCTTCTTCCTGTAGGTGTAAGATTAACTTAGTCTTTGGTCTCTCTTCCACTCCTGGGTTCTTATTTTTTGATTTTGTATTCCCTAGGGAAATAATTTCTGCTGCTTTACATTCAGTTTATGCTCCTGTGATGCCCTTAATATACCCCATTTATACTTCCCTCTTCCTTTAAAAACAAACAAACAACAACAACAACGAAAAAGCTTTTTGGTTGATAGTGATATATATCTAGTGGAATTTTGTAATTTTATTAGGGTCTTACTATTTTCCAGAGACTTATTACAAAGTGATTTGTTCCATTATGTGCTGTATGTAAAAATAAATTTAAACTTAGTAAAATTGAATAACTTTGCCCAGTGTCCACACAGCCTCTCTTTTCACCACAAATCCCAATCCACTAATGACCAGTTGTCATGCACTAACAGTGAATGATAAGCCAGAAGACTGCTGTGTTCAGTTTTTTAGAGGCAAAATTCTTACTTGATTTCCCAAAGTGGTACTATATAGGTGACTGTGGCATTTCATAAAGATTCTCTGTTTCTTTTGGGGGAGAAAGAACCTCCTCTTAGTTTTCAGTCCCAGGTGGCCATAGTAAAGTGATTCTGACTCATATCAAAAGAACTAATCCCATATATAGACCCTACATAGGAACAAAATGAGTTCCATGTGTCAGTCTCCCTTTTGACTTGATGAACTAGTTTTCAGGAAAAAAAAGTCATTTGTGAAATAGATATTTTTCCTGAAATAAAACAACTGTGTATGACTAGATATGCTATATTAATTGCATGTACATATCTCTATATATGCTATGCAAATATAGAATGATAAGTAAATATAGACATAGAAAAAGACATGGATAGTACAGAGTAGTGATTGACAGCGTGGCTTCTGAGTCAGACTGCATGGTTGTTAATCTCAGCTCTATGATGATTTTTTTAATTTATAAATTGATTTTATTTCTCATTTGAAGTGCATTTTAAAGGTTCAAAAAATAATTTAAAAAAAAGAAAGCAATAAGAAAAAAAATATTTTAGAGCTAACTGCCTGGATTCAAATAAAAGCCTCACTAATAGTTTGAAATATGATCTATTTCACTTATTTGTTCTTCACTTCCTAATCTGTAAAGTGGGAATAAAATTCTAGTTGGCTCATACAGTTGTGAGAAATAAATAAGAATGCAGCTTAGAACATTACTTTGTAGTTATAAAAGCTGAATAACTGCAGAAGTGTTAGATATTCTTTCTGTTCAATCTGTTCAGAAACCAGGAGACAGAAAGAGTTACTATTCACTGAGGACATTTTTAGTGTCAGCGTAAGGTTTATAAAAGCACGGTTTGCTACCTCATTATAGGTGCTTTCTCTCAGCTTATGTATAAATGAGCATACAAAGGCTTCATCAGAAATAGGCTACACAAATGACTAAGGAAGGCACTGTTTCTACAGTCATTGAGGCAAACACTTCAGGCAGATGAAGGTTCATGTGTATTTGCTCAAGACAATTGATACTCTACCTTCTCAAATGTGATCTCCTGAGGAAGCAATAGTAAAGGTTCCAAGTGGAACCTACTCAGAAGTTATTGTTGGGAATAAATATTACTTGATGAGAATGTGATGATCAGAAATGTCCTAACAGCTTTACCTGGTTTTTACTAGGTGATTATCACAGGGCTCCAGTAAACTACCATTGACTGAAATTCATAGTAAACTCTAGTAAATCTTTTGATCATTTCCTCTCATGTGATGAATTCACAATATATGTTAAGAGCTTACATATTTATAGCATGAAAATTACAAGGATATGATATTATTTTGCAAAGAAATGGCATACCCAATACCTGTAATTAAAAATGTTTGATATTTCCCATTCTTGAAATTTTTAAAATAATAACTTTTAGAAATTTTTGATTCCAGGTAAAATTACTGTCCTAAAGTAATTAAATTTTAAAATAGCTTTGATGTCAGGTCTTTTGTATTCGACTTTTTAAAAACTAAAACAATTCAAGCAAACTAACAGCATATAAATATATTCTCACTGTAAAAAAGCAACTAGTCAAAAACTACAGAAGTATAGATGATGAAAAACGAAAGCCTTACTATAATAATCTAACCTCTACACCAATAGGTGGAAATCATAAAAATTTGATATCAATATACAGAATATGTATTTGCATTGTATGCATATGTAGACTCAAACATATATAGCTGCTTTGACATATGGTATGAAATATATTTACTTATGAATCATGTGGCAACTCATTATTTTTACTTTTGTTTTTAATCTCTCTAGAATATTATTTTCTTTATTTATTTGCTGATTTTTTTTTTTTTTTGTCAGTGTCTCACTCTGTTGACTAGGCTGGAGTGCAGTGGCACAATCATGGCTCATTGCAGCCTTGATATCCTGGGCTCAGGCAATCCTATCACCTCAGCCTCTTGAGTAGCTTGGAATACAGGCTCATGCCACTACATAAGACTAATTTTTTTTTTTTTTTTTTAAGAAATAAGGTCTTGCTATGTTGCCTAGGCTGGTCTAGAACTTCTAGGTTCAAGCAATCTTCCTGCCTCAGCCTCCCAAAGTGCTGTGATTAATTGCAAGCGTCAGCCACCCCACCCACTAAATAATGCTATTTTAGATCTATTAGCTTTTGACAGGTATATTAGACGGTTTTGTACATTTTTTTGTATAAATGCCTCATTCATACTGTTCTGTTTAACCAGTGGATATTTATAAGTAACATGTGGTCATAATAAACAATGCTTCAATAAAATTTATATATATATATATATGCACATTATATGAAATATTTCTGTAGAAATTGATAGGTGAAATATCACTGTGATATAAATAGTAACTGAATGGTTAAGAATTTAATTTTTAAATAACCTAACACGTGGATTTTTTTAAAATTTTCATTAAAATTTGGTGGTTTCATTGAGCATCTTTTTCTTTGTTGACAAATTATAGATTATTTTGTGTTTTAAAAGTAAACTGTACCTTTCCTTTGTCCATTATTCTGCTGATTAAGAAAATGTTTATATATTAATTTTTTGTTATCTGTGTGTGTTGCATTTTTTAAAATGGGGCTTGTCGATTATAGTTATGACATTTTTAATATAAATTTTCATTTTCTTTGAAAGCAAGATTTATTTATTTTATTTTTTTTTTTTGAGTTGGAGTCTCACTCAGTCACCCAGACTGGAGTGCAGTGGCCGCTCCCGGCCATCGCAGCCTCAACCTGCTGGGCTCCGGCAATCCTTCCTCCTCAACCTTCCGAGTAGCCGGAATTACAGGCATGCGCTTCCACGCCCGGCTGATCTTTAGATTTATTGTAGAGATGAGGTCTCGCTGCCCAGGTGGGTCTCGAGCCCGCGGGCTCAGGCAATCCACTCACCTCAGCCTCCCAAAGGCGCGGGATTACAGGCTGAGCCACCGAGCCTGGCTATTTTATTTTTCATTTTTCATTTTTAAGATGTGGGTTACAATTCAGGGTTAGGTATACAAATATTAATTATGCAGTTACCTTCGTTGATAAGATGTGCTCCCCACCCTCACAGATTCCCACTATTGCCAATTCCTTTCTTATAGTATTATGATAATTGTTCAAGGACCACTTAGAAGGGAGAACAAGTGATACTCAGTTCTTTGTTTCTGTGATAAATAACCCAGTATTATAGACTTTAAGTCCATCTAAATTGCTGCAAAATTCATAATTCTATCCTTTATGACTGCATAATATTCCATTGTGGATATGTACCACATTTTTTATCCAGTCCTTTTTTGATGGGCAGCATGGTTGGTTCCATGTTTTTGCTTTTGTGAATAATACTGCAATAAAAATACATGTGCAGGTAATTTTTTCATAGACTGATTTGACTTCCTCCGGGTATATTCCTAGCAGGGGATTGCAGGGTCATATGGAAGGTCAATTTTTAGATCTTTTAGGATTTTCCAAACTTTTCCACAAAGGTTGTATTAGTTTACACTCCCACCAACAGTGTAGAAGTGTTCCCTTCCTCTCCTCACCCCAGCATCTGCCGTTTTTTTGAGTTATTGGCAACCCCCTCGGGTCGCCTCCCACTGTGCTGTGCGGTACAGTGGGAGGCGAACCGAGGGGATTGCTCAAAGATCTTCATTTTTATGTAGGTCAATTTGTGGGCCTCTTTTTGGTAGTTTCTGATATTATTTTATTTTCTTCCCTAACTGAAATCAAGTTGGGTGGTTGAAGATCTGGATGAAATAATTGAACTCAGCAAATGCTTTTGTAAAGCAATTGCAGATTAGTCAGTGGGATTATAATTTTTGAAATATTTCTATTATAGGAACAACTGGAAGAATATGTAGACTGGAGGGTGTACTGTTGTCCCTTATCAGATATTGTCATTTGATATGTTTATGAAAATCTTACAACAGCTCAGTTCTGCCTCACCATTCGCGAATAATATTGAACAATGTTTTTTAAACATAAAACTTGGTGTGTTTTTTCTCATTTAAATGAACTCTTCTGTTTGATGCATTAATATTTGCCAGAACTACAATCAAAGCACTAAAGATTTTGTTCAAGACTATTGCAAAAAAAAAAAGAAAGACTGGAACTAAGTCTGTACTTAACTCTCCTGAAGTAGAGGGCTGTAGGGTTTTTAAAAACTATCTTAAGGTATTTTTTTTTTGGAAGTACCAATTTAAAAAATACTGAATAACAATCAGACTAAGTTTATTCATATTCCTATATAATTATTTATACATTGTGACAATACGAAGTCTATATATTAGATAGAAAACAAAAATAAATTTGATAATGGTAAGCAAATACAAGTTGCTATTAGTATATGTATACTCCTTAAATTTGGTACGTTGCTAATGTTTATCTGGTGAAAAAATATGAGTAATTTGAAAATTACTCAAATTTGAAAATGGAAAAAAATGAACTCAGATTCAGGTTATCTTATTCAAGATCATATATTTTTACTTGTCTTGCTTTGTTTTATATTTGCTTTATTTGTTTCACTGTCTAATAAAATTAGCCAAGTTATGTTCTCTTCATAAATTACTAAAGCAATTTGAACATTGATTCAGTCAAAGTAAAAAATGCTTCAAAGTTGAACAGTAAAGAAAAATTTTGTTCAAGGATATTGCAATTCAAAAGAAAGATCAGAACTAAGTCTGGACTCAACTCTGTTGAAGTAGAGGCCGGTAGGGCTTTTAGCTTGCAGAAATTTACTGGAGGATATAGAATATAGGCCATTTGTGTGTTCTAACTGCCTTTATCAAAAGGAAAAGTAAACTCATATCTCTGTGACAGAATAGAGTTTTATAACTTTGAGGAAAGTGCCTGCAGAAGTTAGGCTCCTAGTCTCCCATACAAACTGGAAGATAGGCGTACTGCCTTTTTTGATTATTATATTTCAGAGAGATGTTTCTTAGGTCCTTGAGAAAGACATTTCTGGATCGTAAAACTGATAAGAGACTTTAGAAAATATTTACATCTCAAAGAGGCAGAGAAAAAACTTACAATTGTAGGTTTTCTAAAGTAAATATTCTAAGTAAAGAAAGGTCAGGGGCCTAGAGAAAAGAAGGCTGTCTTAAGGTTAGCCAAGCTAAAAGGGGAATTTAAGGGCATCTTGATCAATTTACACTGAAAATCTCAGTCAAAGTAGATCTCTCAAATGATTCCACCTGAAACCTCCCATGAGATTCGTTAACCGTTTGTGAGAGATGTTTAAGTCTCAACGACATCCAGGGGTATTAAATGCATATTGAATTTCGGTAATTGAAAGAGTATAGAAATTTTTGGATCAAATGTGTACATTTGCTACAACTTACCTTTCACAGACTGTGAAGCTGAAAAGTAAAAAAGATGATTTATCCCTAAAAAACGTTCTTGATTTTTAAAACTGTGCAAGCTCTGTCATTTGTAACTACTTTAAAAAAAAATGGGTCGCTCTTGTATTGTACTTTTAATAATCTTAAGCACTCAACCCTACCTTTCCCCTTAAAATTGCTTTTCTTTTTTTGAGTTGGAGTCTCACTCTGTCGCCCAGACTGAAATGCAGTGGCTGCTCCCGTCCACCGCAGCCTTGACCTGCTGGGCTCCGGCGATCCTTTTGCCTCAGCCTTCCAAGTAGCTGGAACTACAGGCACGCGCTACAATGCCCGGCTAGTTTTTTTTTGTTGTTTTTTTTGTTTTTTGATTTATTGTAGAGATGAGGGCTCGCCAAGTTGCCCAGGTGGGTCTCGAACCCATGGGATCAGGCAATCCACTCACCTCAGCCTCCCAAGGTGTGGGATTACAGGCTGAGTCACCAAGCCCGGCTTAAAATAGCTTTTCAATGGAGTAGATTTTAAAATTTTATTGTAAGGTTTTTTTTATTGCTACGATGTTAAAAACAAATCTTTCTTACTCTTTTACTAGATTGAAATATATACCTGTGGTGTTGAAATGATTATTTTCATTGATTGCAGATGATTTGATAAATAATGAAAAACTATTGAAATGTATGTTCAATAGTAAATTTGATATTAACTGGCAAATATCTAAGAGATGCCATATCAAAAATAGTGTGTTGGAAATAACACCCCCCTAGGGCATTGTTTAACACTATACTGAAAAGTTCACAGCATTCATTGCAGCAATTAACATAATGATTGTGCCTTCAAATGTGTCTTTACTTATAAATCTTTGGGCAATTAGTTTTAACAATCCCAACATATTTTCACCTATCAAGCACCTCCACATTTTTTTAAGCTGTTATAAAATTCAAGTGAAAAAAATATGCCACACATTAAATTAGAAAGAAAGAACACTAAATGGATATATACATGGTCTGTAATACAAAAGACATAGAAATTGTCAAAAAGACAGAACAATTATTTTTATTTCATGTTTGTAATTAATGTAATGTTTATTGCATTGTTAACCTCTTGACATTCTATTACATCAATAAAAAGTTTCATTAGGAAATGCTCTAATATTAATGATAGAAAAATCACAAAACTGTGGTCTTATTTTTATTGAGATGTCACTGTGTCACATTCTCAATAATTGGAGTATATTTTCCAAAATTCCAATCCTTACATAAAAAAAGTAAAACTTGTAGGCCTTACTTTTGCTTAGCGTTTACCTGAATGAGTGAAATATTACTTAGGATGAGTTGGAGGCTGTGGTCCGATATAAGATGGTCCAAATACCAACTGAACCCAGAATTTGAGCTTTTGTCATATTATTGTCTAACCAACTGAACTGACACAAACAAAAAGAACAGAAACATTTGTCACTTCAGTATTGGGATCAAATAAATTGATGTCTCAGATAAACATACAGCAAACATTAAGACTATCCCACATGCTAAGCATAACGTAAAAAGTCATATGCAGAGTATAAACAGAATATTGTTCTCTGTTTCATTGGATAACTGACTCTTTATTCTTATCTTCTTTCATTGGGTAACTGGCTCTTTATTTTAAAACAATCATCTTCTATTTAATGCTGACCTATATTTTTCTCCTTTCATTAATATATAAAAGATATTAATATCTAAAGAAGGAGAATGGCATAGATGTGGAATGGTATGTATATTAGTACAATGCTAGCAAGAATAGGAAAGCCCTGTACCTTGTTAGGCCTCATTCTGGAAAAGTAAATGGATTTTTTTAAAGACCCAAAAAGATAAATAAAACCAAATTTAGGGGAAAATGAATAATTCAAAATAGCATGTGGTATGAGAATAAGGGGTTAGGCAGAGGCAATGAGGAAGAGAGAGAGAGAAAGTGTGCATGCGGGTGAGAGAGTACACAATTAGATAATTCAATTTTATACCTATGCACACTGTTTAAGTTATATTTGAGCAGTTTTAAAGGGTCTACTTAAGCTTTATTGCTCTTTCATGATTGACTTCAATATACATAATGAGAATATGCACTGTGCTCCTCTAATTCACAGTGTGTTGCAAAGTGACATAAAACATTGTTCCTTAGCATATAGGTCAATAATATAAAATAGCATCTGGTCAGTAGTTGCTGATACAGTGTCTCACAATTACACATACATTAATGTTTTAAGCATAAAAAAGGATAAAAATTCCAAATGACCTAAATATTGAAGACTTAATGTCAATCAAATACAACACTTTGGAAGAAATTCCGCTAGTTGTAAGTTTGAAGGATGGAAATTTTATAGTTTTAAATTGTCAGTTATGAATACAGTGAGATAATAGGAAAACAATCAATGGAAAATATGAAGGACCCAATTTGATGGTATATTGAAGTTTGTTGTGAGCTTTTAATTTATCCTCCACCCTTTTCTGGTGTTATTCTTTCAATGACTTGTTTAATAGTACTATAGATTAGAGTTATCTGTTATAGAATTCTAGATAAATGGACTTAACAAAGATTATGTTCTTTTTTTGTCTTTTTTTAATCATTTAGTTTTTGAAAATTTTTTTATGTTGATTCGTAGGTTATTAGTATTTTCCTGTTATTGCAGTCTACTATTCTATTTTATGATTTGATTTCTCTTTCACATATTGGACATTTGAACTGTTGTCAGTTCCCAGCTCTTGTGAAGAAAACTATTATGCATTTATGACTCCTTGGATGGACATGCTTTTATTTCCCTTGAATAAATATATAGAATTGAAGTTACTCTATCATGTAATGTATATGTTTATGCTTACAATAAAATATTTGCTCAACCATTTTCTAGAATCACTGTCTGTGTATATTCACAAACATTGTGTGACTTTTCTAGTTATTCCACATCTCTGTCAACCTTTTAAATTTTTATTCTTTTAATTTTAGTATTTCTTACTGGTACAAAGTATCACCCACTGTTTGATCATGTGAGTTAATTTGTCTGTTCATGATTATTAGGGATGGTGAGACAATTTTTGTGTATTTAGAGGATATTAGCATATCTTCCTTTACGAAATGACTTTTCCCATTTAGAAAACTGACTCATTTGTCTTATTATTGAGTTGTATATTTGCTCTTGGTATATTTTGGACACAGTTTTAAACACTTCTTTTTAAAATTTTTTTTAATTTTAAAATTGTGGTGAACAATGCAGGGTTAAGTATACAAATATACACTGTGAAGGTACTCTTGTTGATGAGGTGTGTCCGTCATTCCACAGGCAGTTTTCTACTACTGCCAATCCCACCTCCCCAACCCCCTATACCTCCGCAGTTTCCCACTACAGTCAATCCTTTTCTTATGGTATTAGGATAGTTGTTCAAGGTCCACTTATGAGTGAGAACATGTGACACTTAGTTCTTTGTTTCTGTGAAAGATTACTCAGTATTACAGACCCTAAGTCCATCTAGGTTGCTGCAAAGTTCATGATTTTGTTCTTCTTTATGACTGCATAATATTCCATAGTGTATATGTACTACATTTTTTATAACCAGTCCTCTTTTGATGGGCAGCATGGTTGGTTTCATGTTCTTGCTATTGTGAACAATGCTGTAAAAAACAAATGTGTGCAGGTATCTTTTTATAGAGTGATTTGAGTTCCTTTGGGTATATTCTCAGTAGGAGGATTGCAGGGTCCTATGGAAGGTCGATTTTTAGAGCTTTTGGGAATTGCAACATTGATTTCCACAGAGGCTGTACTAGTTTACACTCCCACCAACAGTGCAGAAGTGTTCCCTTTTCACCACATCCTCTCCAGTATCTGTTATTTTTTGAGATATTGATGATGGCCATCCTGAATGGAGTTAGGTGGTATCTCAGTATAGCTTTAATTTGAATTTCTTTGATGACTAGTGAGGCTGAACCTATTTTTATGTATCTGTGGCTGCTGGTATGTCTTCTGAGAAGTGTCTATTCATATCTTTTGCCCACTTTGTAAAGGGGATGTTTGTTTTCTTCTTTTCAGGACATTTGAGTTCCTTGTACATCCTAGATGTAAGGCCTTTGTCAGACATAGTTCGCAAATATTTTTTCCTAGTTTGTGGATTGTCTCCCTGCTCTCTTCATTGCTTCTTTGGCTTTGCAGAAGCTTGTCAGTTTGATAAGGTCCCACTTGTCTATCTTATCTCCCATGGCATGGGCACTTGGGGTTTTGATCAGGAATTGGTTGCCAGTTCCAATTTCCATAAGACTGTCTCCTGAATTTTCTAAGGTTCTTATAGTTTGAGGCTTTATGTTTAGGTCTCTGATCCATTTAGAGTTGATTTTTGTGTATGGGGATAGGTAGGGGGCCTGTTTCAATCTTCTGCATGTGGTCAGTTTTCCCAGCACCATTTACTAAATCGGTGCACCTCTCCCCAGGGATTAGCGGTGGAGGCTTTGTTGAAGATGAGTTGGTTGAGAAATGGAGGTTTTGTTTCTTGAATCTCAATTCTATTCCATCGGTCTATATGCTGGTTCTTGTACCAATACCAGGCTGTTTTGATTATTGTAGCTTTATAATAAAGTTTGAAGTCTGGGAGTGTGATGTTCTTGCTTTGTTTTTTTTTTTTGACTGAGCATTGTTTTGGCTATTTGTGGACATTTATGTTTCCATATGAATTCCTGTATTGTTGTTTCTAGGTCTGAGAAGAATATTGCTGGTAATTTGATTGGTATTGCAATAAATCTATAGATTGCCTCAGGTAGAACGGACATCTTAAAATTGATGATTCTTCCAATCCATGAGCAAGGAATATTTTTCCACTTGTTTGTGTCATCTTTGATTTCTTTGAATAGAGTTTTGTAGTTTTCATTGTAAAAGTCTTTCACGTCTCTTATTAGGAAGATGCCAAGGTATTTCAATTTTTTTGTGGCTATTGTGAATGGAATAGTGCTTTTTATTTGGGTGTTTGTTTACTATTGGTGTATAGAATGTGATTGTCTTTTGCACTTTCATTTTATACTCTGAGACTTTGCCTAAGTCCTTTATCAGTCCAAGGAGGTTTCTGACAGATTCTCTTGGGTTTTCAAGGTGCAGAGTCATGTCATCTTCAATGAGGGATACATTTATTTCCTATTTTCCTATTTGGGTACCCCCGATGGCCTTCTCTTTCCTGACTGCTCTAACTAGAACTTCTAAAACTATGTTGGACAGGAGGGGTGAGAGTGGGCATCTTTGTCTTGTTTCAGTTTTCAGGGGAAATGGTTCCAATTTCTGTCTGTTTAACAGTATACTGGCTGTGAGTTTTTCATAGATGGCTCTTACTATTTTGAGGTATGCTCCGTCTATTCCTAGATGTTTGAGGGTTTTTATCAAGAAGAGATGCTGGATTTTATCAAAAGCTTTTTCTGCATCTAACAATGTAATCATGTGGTTTTTGTTTTTAAGTCTGTTGATGTATTTAATTATGTTTATGGTCTTACAAATGTTGAACCAGCCTTGCATCAGGGGTGCCTTCATCAGGGTGAAGCCTACTTGGTTGTGCAGGATGATTTTTTATATGTGTTATTGAATCCAGTTTGCTAGGATTTGTTAAGAATTTTAGCATCTATGTTCATCAAGGATATTGGCCTGTAGTTCTCTTTCTTTGTTGGATCTTTACTTGGCTTGGGTATCAATGTGATGTTAGCTTCATAAAATTATTTGGAGAGAGTTCCATCTTTCTCTATAGCCTGGAATATGTTAAGTAGGATTGGTATCAGTTTCTCCTTGTATGTTTTGTAGAATTGTGCTGGAAAGTCATCTGGTCCAGGGCTTTTTTTGTAGGAAGTTTTCTTATGACATTGTTAATTTCCTGGATTGTTATTGGTTTATTTATCATCTCGATTTCTTCTTGTTTTAACCTGGGTAGGTTGTATGGTGTCCGAAAGTCCTCCATTTCCTTTAGGTTTTCAAGTTTGTTTCCATACAAGTGTACATAGTAGTCTCTGATCATCTTTTGTATTTCTCCAGGGTCAGATGTGATTTCTTCTTTTGTGTTTCTGACTGTGTTTATTTGGGCTTTTTGTCTCTTTTTCTTGTTCAGTCTAGCTAGGGGACCATTAATCTTGTTTATCCTTTCAAATAATCAGTGTTTTGTCTCATTGATTTTTAGTATTATTTTTTTGTCTTCTGTGTCCTGGATTTGGGCTTTTATTTTGGTGATCTGGATTCTTCTTCTGAAGTTAGGGTTTTGGTGGTCTTGCTTTTCCAGCTTCCTTAGTTGTCTTGTTAGGCTGCTAACCTGTGATCTTTCCATTTTCTTCATGTGTGTTTGTACTACTGCTTTCATGACATCCCAGAGATTTTGGCAAGAGGTTTCTTCATTTTCATTTGTTTCCTGGTATCTTTTAATCTCTGTTTTGATTTCCATGTTGACCCAGGAGTTTCTTAGCATCATGCTTTTTAGTTTTCATGTCTTTGTGAGTTTTGGGAGAACTTTGTTGGTGTTGATATATATATTTCAACTGTGGTCTGAGAAGGTGCATGGCAGAATTTCAGGCTTGTGAAATTTATTTATGCTTGATTTATAGCTAAGGATATGGTTGATCTTAGAGTATGTTCCATGTGGTGACGAGTAGAATATATATTATGAGATTGGTTGGTGGCGTGTTCTGTAGGTCTGAATTAAGTCCATTTGGTCAAGAATCACATTGAGGTTCCTTGCTGATTTTTTTGTCTTGATGATCTGTCTAGGGTTGTGAGTGGGCTATTCAAGTCCCCAGCTATGATGGTGTTAGAGTCAATATCTTTTTTGAGTTTGCCTAGAAGTTGCTTTATGAAACTTGGTGCTCCTATGTTGGGTGCATATATATTCAGGATGGATATTTCTTGTTGATAGATTGAACTTTTTAACATTATGTAGTGACCTTCTTTATCTTTTTAAATTTTTGATAGCTTAAAGGGTATTTTGTCTGAGATTAAGATCGCAACTCCTCCTTTCTTTTGTGTTCTGTTCTCCTGAAATTCTGCTTCCCATCCTCTTATTTTGAGTCTGTGAGGGTTCTTTCTAGTGAGATGAGTCTCTTGGAGGCAATATATTGTTGCCTGGTGATATTTTATTCATTTTGCCATTCCATGTCTTTTCAGTGGTGCATTTAGTACAATTATATTCAGGCTAATTATTGAAATCTGAGAGTTAATCATGAGATTTTTATAAAAATCATGAGATTTTTATAGAGTTATTGTTATTCCTGTTTGTTTGTTGTCTTTCTTTTGATTTTTGGGTTTGTTCATGTGTGTTTTCAATCTTTTTCCTGCACTCTTGTGAAGAACATTGTCATTCTTTTTTCCTTTTCTTCTGTGTTTAATACTTTCTTAAGTGTTTCTTGTAGAGCTGGTCTAGAGGCAGTCTAAGTTCTTAGGAATTGAATGTCTGGGAAATATTTTAATTCTCCCTCACTGATGAAGTTAGCTTAGCTGGGTAGGTTATCCTTGGTTGAAATTGATTATCTTTGAGAACTTTGAAGATTGGGCTCCAAGTTCTCCTAGTCTGTAGTGTTTCTCTAGATAAATCTGCTGCTATTCTAATTGGTCTTTCCCGGTAGGTAGTCTGACCTTTATCTCTTGCTGCCTTTAGGACTTTTTTCCCTTATAACTGCTTTGTTTAGTCAAATTATGATGTGTTTGGGAGTTGTTCTTCTCATGTGTTGTCTTGCAGGGGTTTTCTGAATCTCTTGTGTTTGAATAGTCACATCACTGATGAGATGAGGGAAGTTTTCTTGAATAATTTCATGGAATGTTTGTTCCAGGGTGATCTCTCTCTCTTTTTTTTTGCCTCAAGAAGTCCAATTACTCTTAGGTTTGGCATCTTGAAATAATTGCTTATCTCTTGAAAGTTTGGTTCTGTCTTTTAAAGCTTCTTTTCTATGTTTTTGGCAGTTTGGTTTCGTTCTATATTTTGGTCTTCAAGCTCCAAGATTTTTTATTCTGCTTGGCTAATTCTGCTTTCCATGCTTATCTGCTTGTTATTTATTTCATTCACAGTATTCTTGACTACTGTCATCTCAGTTATCAACTCCTTCCTATTTTCCTCTTGTCTCTCCTGAATTCTTTTTATTCTCTCTATTAATGTCTTAATATCTGTGTTTGTAGTTTGAGACGAGTCATTCTAGGCCTCTTCGTTGTTTGCATTACCAAATCTATTTTCTCAGTGTCTAACCTCCCAGGGGTCATATTCTTCTTCTTTTAATTTTTCTTCGTTTGTGTAGATATTCCTCCCTCTCACCTTTTTCCCCCCTCTTCTTTAATTCTGTTGTTCAGGGATGGTGGGGTTGCTTTTACTTCAGTTTACTCAGTCTCCTATTCTTCCTTATTTGGATCCTCTGGCTTTGTTCAATTCTGAAACTGTACTGTGGGTTGGGGGCTGAACTTTTTTGCAGTTTTGAGATTTAATTGAAAGAGGAGGTGTGATTCAAAATCGATCTGCAGATCCCAGTATCCACCGACAGGTGTATGGGTCCCCAAGGACCCACTTCCCACTGCCTTATAATCTGTCCATGTAGTGTAGGGTTGCTCCCTTAGGTCCCAAGTTGCAGGTTGGGTGGAGTTGAGTGAACCTGGGCAGAGAAATGCAGATCTCTGCCTGGTCTTTAGGTTCCAGGTTGGAGGTTGGGTGAAGCTAGGCAGAGCTGGGCAGGACTATGTAGGTCTCTGCCTGGTTCTGGACTCTAGTTGAATGTTGAGCTGGGGTTGTCAGATTCTCATTACAAACTCACCAAGTAGAAAGTTCTGGAAGTTATTGTGAAGTTATCAACTCCCTTGGTTTTGGGAGAAGGCTATTTAGCTGGGAAGTCCACACTCTAATTTGCCTGAAGGGTCTGCTCACCTCCCTACCCTCAGCAGATGCCACAGTGTTCTGTCCAGCCCTTCCTGCAAGGCACAGCCAGGGACAGCAGAGCGCCCCTCACCTGGCTGCCTCTGATCACTCTGCTCCCTTCTCATCTCTCCTCACTTTTAATCATATCATTGTGCCACACTTTATTGTACTTTGCATATATTACATTTTTATATCATACGTTAAAATATTATGGCATTCCTTCATTAAACAACTCTCAAACCTATTTCCCCAACAGATTGTGCTCACTTTGAGTCTCTGTCATATTTTGATAATTCTTGCCATATTTCAAGATTTTTTATTATTATATATCTTTTATAGTGATCTGTGATCAATGATCTTTGATGTTACTGTTTTAATTGCTTGGGGGGTGCAATATAAGATGGCAAACTTAGTCAATAAATGTGAGTGTTCTGTTTCACTGACCAGCTGTTCTTCCACCTTTCTTCCTCTCCCAGGGCTCCCTATGTCCTGAGAAACAAAAAAATTAAAATTAGTCTAGCTAATGACCCTACCATGACTTTAAGTATTAAGTGTAAAAAATAATTGAGTACCTCACACTTTAAATCTAGAGCTAGAAATGACTTGGCTTAGTGAGAAAGGTATGTTGAAAGCCACAATAGGACATAAACTTTACCTCCTGTGCCAAACAGTTAACCAAGTTGTAAAGATAAAGGACAAAGTTTTGAAGAAAATTACAAGCACCATTCCAGCGAACACATGAATAATAAAATGAACAAACAACAAACAACAAAAACAAAACAAAACAGCCTTGTTGCTGATATGGAGAAAGTTTTAGTGGTCTGGACAGAAGATAAAATCAGCTATAACATTTTCTTAATCCAGAGCAAGGCCCTAAGTCTTTTCAACTCTATGAAAGCTATGATAGGCCCTTGTATGCTAGGTGATCCGCAGTCTTCTCATGTTTTTCATGGAGAATGAAAAACACTGATATGTAATCTCCAGTTTGAGATCTATATTGAGAGATTTTTTGTGGTTCACATTGAGCATTATTGTAAGTTCCTCATGACGTGAGTGCTCAGGGTAACATATTTTGCCAGTGGAATAAATGACAAAGAAACACTGAGAGTTTTAGAAATCAATTGTCTCACTAAGGAGAAAATGAGACCAGATTATTATGTCTTGATGCATCTTCATAGTATCAATACTTACAAGCCATACGAGTAATTTGATATGGTATAAATAAGAGATATTTTTATAGACATCACAGCAAAGATAATTATTTTCTTAATATGTATATATTGTAAATTTATGTTTAGTAAATAATCAAATTCAGTTTTGAAAACTGAAGAAAAGCCGGGCTCAGTGGCTCAGCCTGTAATCCCGCGCCTTGGGAGGCTGAGGTGAGTGAATTGCCTGAGCTCGAGGGTTCAAGACCTGCCTGGGCAACTTGGTGAGAACTCATCTCTACAATAAATCAAAAAAATTAGCCGGGTGTGGTAGCTCATGCCTGTAGTTCCAGCTACTTGGAAGGCTGAGGCGGAAGGATCTCTGGAGCCCAGCAGGTCGAGGCTGTAGTGGCCGGGAGCAGCCACTGCACTCCAGTCTGGGTGACAGAGCGAGACTCCAACTCAAAAAAAAAGAAAACTGAAGAAAGTTGTTCTCTCATATATCACACTATCAGAAAAACAGAAATGCTTGAATGTTTGTAATCTGTTTTTGCTAGCGAGCATACAGTGAACTTTGGAGTGTTTATTTACACTATGTAAACTTAATTTGTTTTAATGAACAGAATACCTTATAAAGCATTAACAGTTGCTGTACACACACACACACACACCACACACACACACACACACACACACACACACACATACACACTCACACACACAGAAATATGAGGAAACTTCAGAAGAAAAGTTGAAAGCTAGTTGAGGTTGGCTTATGAAGTTTAAGGAAAGAAGCCATTTTCATAGGCAGAAGAAAGAAGCCATTTCCGTAACACAAAAGTGCAGGATGAAGCAGCAGTTGCTGATGTGGAAGCTGCAGCAAGTTATCCAGAAGATATAGCTAAGATCACTGATGGAGATGGCTACACTAAACTACAGATGTCTATTGTAGATGAAACTGTCTTCTATTGGAAGTAAATGTCTTCTATTGGAAGTAAATGTTAGGAAAGACAGGTCCATTCCAGACTTTAAAGCTTCAGAGAAGAGATGACTCTCTCATTAGAGTCTAATGCACCTGGTGGCCTTAAGTTGAAGCCAGTAGTCATTCATCATTGTGAAAATTGTAAGGTCCTCAGGACCTATGCTAAATTGATTATTTTTGTGCTCTAGAAATGGGGGAGAGGAGCCTGGATGACAGCACCATCTGTTTGTAGAATGGTTTGCTGAGTATTTTAAGCCTGCTGTTGATACCTACTGCTCAGAAACAAAGATTCCTTTCAAAATAATACTACTTATTGACAATGAATCCCCTACTTACCCCAGAGTTCTGGTGAAGACATGCAAGGAGATTAAACTTTTTATGCCTGCTAGCACAACATTCATGTTGCAGTTCATTGATCAGTAAATAATTTTTACTTTCAAATTTTATTATTTAAGAAACACATCTTGTAATGCTTTAGCTACCATAGACGGGGATTCCTCTGATGGATTTGGGCAAATTAAACTACAAACCTTCTGGAAAATTTTGCTTGTTCTAGAAGCTATAAAGACTCATGGTAGGAGGTCAAAATAACCAAAAGTCTGAAAGAAGTTGATTTGAATGCTCATGGATGACTTAGAGGGATTCAAGAAATCAGTAGGGTAAGTGCAGCTGTGGTGGAAACAGCGAGAACTAGAATTAGAAGTGGAGCCTGAAGATGTGACTGAATTGCTGCAATAAATTAAGCTTGAATAAATGAGAAGTTGCTTCTTATGAATAAGCAAAGAAAGTAGTTCTTCTTTTTTGTTTGTTTTTTGATTTTTGCTTTTTTTGGATGCACTCTATTTCTAGTGAAGATGCTGCAAACATTGTGGACATGACAAAAAAGGACTTAGAATATAGTTGAAAAAGTAGCAGCAGCATTTAAGAGGAATGATTTCAATTTTGAAAAAAAGTTTAATTGTGAGTACAATGTTATCAAACAACATCACATGCTACAGAGAAATCTTTCATGAAATAAATATTCAATTATAGGGCAAACTTCATTATCATCTTATTTTAGCAAATTGCCATAGCCACCCTAACCTTTAACTAGCATCACCTTGATCAGTTAGTAGTCATCAGCATGGAGCAAGACTTTACTAGCAAAAAGATTATGTCTCACTGAGGGCTCAGAAAATCATTAGTATTTTTTAGCAATAAAGTATAATAATAATATTAAATATTTTAATATGCTTATGTTCCATTTACATATTCTCTATGATAGAGTGCTGTTCAAATTGCCCATTTATATTGGGTTTATTGCATTGGTATTAGTGACTTTTAAGAGTTCTTCTTTATTCTCAATAAAAGCCTTTATAAGATATATCTCTTGCAAATATTCTTTTTCTAGACTATAACTTGCCATTTCATTTTAAATTAAAAATATTGTGGGCAGAAGTTTTTAACATTATAGGGTTCAATTGAATATTTTTTGTTATTTTATGACTCTCATATTTTTGTTACCTATCTGATAAATCTTCATCTAATCCAAGGGCACACAGATTTTTCCATAAGTTTTGTTCTAGAAGCTGTGAATTTTTGCTCTTTTGGGTCTAAAATCATTAATACTTAGTTTTGTTTTTAATGTGAGTATAAGGTTGAGGTTATTATTTATTTACTTATTTAGTATAAATATCAAATTTTTTCAACCCCACTTTTGGCAAGGTTATCATTTTCCCATGTGTTGCCTTGGTATCTTTTTCAAATACCAGTTGACCATATACAAGAGGGCCTGCTTAGGTCTTTCTTACTTGTTATCATTCTATATGATATCACACTGTCTTGATTACTTTAGCTTAGAAAATAAAACTTGAATTTAGATAATGTAAGTCTTTCAGATTTCTTCTTTTCAAAACTTGTCTTGGTTATTCTAGGTTCTTTGTATGTTCATCTAATTTAAAAATACATTTTTAATGAAATTAGGCTATAAGGTATATTTAAGCATGCTTTGTGTAGGCATGTGCATTCAATACCTGAAGCAATGTGATCTTGATTTCCACTTGTTTAATAGTTAAGAGCAATAATTAGATATTTTTTAATGGATAGATAAATGAGTAAGAAGCATTGTTTTTCAGAATACCTCAATATGGCAAAAATTTGCCATAGTTTGCTTGCAAAAATAAATACGCATGATGGAAATGAGATTCAACTTCTTTTCTCACATGCAATGTAATACCCTAGTTACAGGTTGAGAAAATAAAAAAGTATATATATTTACTATAAACAAACTACTTTTACTTATTATTTTAAACTTAAACTGTAAACATTTTCTTTGCTACTCCATACATTTTTCATAGATTTTGATATTTTTACTCCAGCTTATCAGACTACAAATCAAAGATTTAAAGGAAAGTTTATCATAAAGACCCTGAATCTTATTACCTTGTGAGTATTGACTATTCCCATCACAATCCTCTCAGCATCATGCATAGCTTCCTGTCTGGAGCTCGAAACCCAGAAGGCTATGCCTCTACCTCAAGAGACTGACCTGCCTTTTCCAAATTAGATCTTGTCAAATTGAGAACCTTCCACTCAGTAAAAAGAACTTCCAATTTAACTTTAGTTTTAAAAGTATTTCAGATTAAACAATAAGAAAAAAGAATGCTTTAGTAAGTGATGCTGATTTTTTACTGTTTAACAAACATTCACCATTTAATGCAAATGAATTATTTTGAACCTTGAAAAGGAACAATTTTATCACAATAAAAAGTGTTCTGCTTCTTTATTGATTTAGCAGATAGGAGTCTGTTTTGCTCTTTAGACCTGTGATGAAGCCTATGCCTTAGTGATAAAAGAAAGAAGTTATAAAATTGTTAACATTTTTGGGTAGCATGTCTTTGGGAGTAATTCTTATTTAATAAGCAAGTATGAAGCATTAGTGCTATTGGAGGCAAACCGGCCTCCGTCTACATCCAGAGTTCTCTCCAGTGCAGAAATGTAAAAGAATGAGAAGTCTTGAAAAGTGGTGATTAAGTGGGATGGCATCCTCTTCATCTTTCATAAACACTTCTTTGCTTAAACATCCAAGGGCCTGCATATTAAAGAACCAAGAATGTGGGTAGACTCTGAGAAAGAAATACACTCAAACATCAGCATGGAAAGACAAGCTGCTACCATTTTTCTGGAATGTTTCTATCCTATCATTTAGCTCAGCTATGTGTTATTTTGAAGAAAATATTTTATAGTTAAAGAGAGTAAGTAATTGTGTGTGTGTGTGTGTGTGTGTGTGTGTGTGTATGACATCCGACAGTTAAGTTTGGGAACTCATACTAGAAAAAGTGCTACATACCTCATTGCTGACTATCACTACATTCATCTTCAAAGTACTCCCCTTGGAAAACTATGCACCAACACCAGCACCTAGTCCACCCATCAAAGCAATTTTGGAACTCTTCTGAAATGGCCATCAGAGTTGTCGTCGTATTATACTTGATGTTCTAAAGGTCACCAAATGTCTTTTTCTCAATACTTCCTTTATTTTTGGATAAAGAAAAAAGTCTTTGGGGGTCAGATCAGGTTAGTGGGGAGAATGTTCCAATACAGTCATTTGTACAGTGTACAATGGCAAATTTGCAATCTTAATTGTCAGACCTCACAAATAATGACAGCTCTGATTTTCAAAAGTAGATAGGGGTGAGTTCAGATGAATAAGGAGAGTGGAGCATTGGGGTCATGCTGTTTTTGGTCAAAAACTGCAGGTGAGCTCCTAAATCACCCATCTTGAGATGGGCAAAGGCTTTGAAGGACTCTCCTCCACCAAAAAAAAATTCACTGAAGCTAAACACAGCCTCTCACAACACTAGGTGGTACTCTAATGGGTTCCTGGAACACTTACCTAGTGAAGAAGCCTGTACTACAAGTGGCCCGTCCTCCAGAAGATAATTCTGGTTTGGGGGAGGGGTGCCCCCTTGTAATTTAGAGAATAATGGTAAAATAACATAAAATATCATTAGTATGTACATGTGGTATAGTATTAAGTAATATCATGTGTAGATTTATGAAAATAATATGTAGAATATTAAAAATTAGAGAAGTATTTATTATTGTTTTAATTAGTTTTCAGTCATGGTTTTTAAAATTTTGAACACCTAAAACACTGCTGGTTCAGCATTATGAAAATTAAATATCAGTAGTTACCTTAATAAAGGCTTGCCAAAATATGTTATGCTACTTACCATCCTGAATTTTGGTGCTATAAACTGGTTTTTTAATTTGAAAAAAACAACATTTTCTTTCTCTCAGCTTTGTTGAAGTTGTTTGTTATTATGATTGCATTTCAAGTTTAAATAATCCAATAAATTTTGTTTTATATACAAGTGACTAGTTAAATGTTAAAATACAAATATTATTTTATTATTTAAAGCATTCCTGAACTAAATGCAGGCCTATGCATATACATAGCTTGAAACTAAATATTTAAGTTGAATTGGGATTCAAAATCAAATCTAATAGAAGACTAATTAATATAGTTGTTTCTCTTTTCTGTTACGTTGTTCTAATTTTGTGGAATTCTGGTTATTTGCACATTCTGGGTTTGTTCTCTAATACCCAAAATATGACTTACAAACTACTAGGTTCCTTACAGATACTAATAGAACATGAAAATAGAGTGAGAATACCATATTGCTAAACACATATTAAGCTCAAGTGCACATTTTGATACCTAAACATATATTTTTGAAAAATTTTAATAATTCTTTTACAAAAAGTTTACAGTGAAGAAGTTGATTTAAAATTTAAAATATTGGCAAATTTGTGAAGGTATCTTTGTTGAAATCTTAAAAGAAAAATATAAATTAAATTCTTAATTACATAATAAAATTTTTATAATTTTAATATGATAATATTAATTGATAATAAAATATTAGCAGTGTTACAAGACTGTGTAACTTTCTAGAATAAATCATATATTAAACATACAAAAGTATTCATTGAGTAAAACTACCTTGCTCATGTAGTTATAATAGATGGCAATGATAGTATAAATGATTACCAGAATATATATTATAGTTTTAAAGCCCTTGGCAAAATTTCTTCCTGAACGGATAATGTAAAAATGGCAGAATTGAACTGTATCAAATTATCATTTTCTCTCAGTATTCAAATAACTGAACATTATAAATAACATCCTTAAAAATGATAGCTAAGTAGTGATTCTGGAAACTGAAGAAACTGCCCAGAATATTGGCAGTCAAGATTATTGACACTTCCAAACCCAAAAGGTCATAGGAAGGGAAAATCAAAGCCAGAAATGCTTAATATAAGTCTCAAACATGAACAAAAAATTCTGCAGCAATATCCTTAATTTACATTTATTAAAATTGGTAAGTTCTAGAAAGGGTTGCCCACATGAAAGTGATGAAGCACCTTAAGAAGATTGCATTCTTGTTCCTGGATATTTCTTCCCTTGACACTAAGAGTAGCACACAGCTCTTTCAATTGGCATTTGCAGCACTTTCCCATGGACAACATGAATATTTCTTCCCCCATATTAGGCTCAGCAGAGTGACTTGCTTGGGCCAATAAAATATGAGTGAATGCAACCATGTGCCAATTTTAAGCAGCTTTACGCAGCATTGCATGTGCCTACTAATTCTAACTGAAGTGTGAATTTCAAATTACACAATGAATTGGAAAATAATCTATAGCTGAAAGGTAATAACCATCCAATTACATGATAGGTAGTCTTGACTAAGATATTTATTCATTCTTTCATTCGATAATCATTTACTGAGAAATTACAATGTACCAGGTTCTATGGCAGGTATTGAGCATGCAGAGTATGGGCATTTAACATCAATACAGAAAACAAAGCAGAGCTCAGGTATTCTGACAAAGATTGCATATTGCCTCACCCAAGGTATCTGCTTTAAGTCATGTTTTCAGGCTACAGAAATGTGGTTAACAGAGAAAATCACTAGCTATTAAACAGTAATGAAGCAGGGAAAACAAGCAATGTGATAAGAATATGGTCAAGAAATGTGATAAGAATATGGTCAAGAAATGTCAAAGACCAAAGAAAAGAGCTGAACAAAAAGCTCAACCAGAAATAAAGTAGAAAGAAATGGAAGGGTAGCTATGTAACCTAATTCACGTAAATAAAAGCAACGATCATATCACACACAATGTAGATTAGTATGATACTGACAGAAAAATGCCGCACAAATAATTTGAAGATTAAAAATATTGTAAAACATTGTAATAATATTTTTAATTTAATAAAACAATACCTAAAGACCTTATAGAGCCAGGTGTGGTGGTGCACACCTGTAATCTCAGCACTGGGAGGCAGAGGGGAGAGGATTGCCTGAGTCCAGGGGTTTAAGACCAGTCTGGGAAACTTGGCGAGACCTCGGCTCTACAATAAATCAAAAAACTAACCAGGCATGGTGGCTAGTGACTGTGGTTCCAGCTACTTGGAAGACTAAGATGGAAGGATCACCTGAGCCCAGCAGGGAGAGACTGTAGTGGCCATGAGCATGCCACTGCACTCTAGTTTGAGTAACAGAGTGAGACTCTACTCAAAACAAAACAAAACAAAACAACATATGTATATATGAAATGGAATGAAAATGTAGCTTGCAGACCTAAGTAATCAGATCAAGGAACAAAATAACCTTTGAGAAAATAAGATAATTAATTCAAAATAGCAAGAAATAGACTAAACAAGGTAGAAATAATGTAATCTCATATATTTTACAACCCTTTATATTATATCATAGAGAAACATTATAGAAATTTAAATTGAAGGAAAGGTTTATCTTAATCATAAAATGGTGGAAAAAAACTTGCAGAAAGGGGAGCTAGTTAGCATAGCCT
Organism: Carlito syrichta; assembly: GCF_000164805.1. Taxonomy (NCBI): domain Eukaryota; kingdom Metazoa; phylum Chordata; class Mammalia; order Primates; family Tarsiidae; genus Carlito; species Carlito syrichta. Next base: position 287,080 of record NW_007253029.1, read on the forward strand.
CACACTTCTAATACTGTTTAAATGCTTGCAAATACTTCAATGGTTATTGAAAAGCTCCAAATGATGGAAAGTGCAACCTGAGAATATTATACTCAACTTAGATGTTTTCCAAGTATAAAATTAACAGGCAGTGTAAATCATGGGAGAACTCAAGGATGATAACACAACTACTTAAAGGCCAAACTCCAATTAGGAAGTGAGCTAAGGACAAACAGAGAAAAGCATCCATACCTGAGTCCATTCAGAACAAAACTTTGTAAATGTTTACCTAATAGGTGGAAGGTATATAAAATTTTATAATGTTATAATAATAAACTTATTAACAAACATTTTAAATAAAGGAGAGAAGAATTCAGAGGACATTTAAGAATCTTAATCACTTATTTAAGTGATGATTTCTAAACTTACAACAAAGTTACAAATTACCTAAGGATTCCAGACTTCATGAAAATAATATAAAAATTGTGAACTATTTTAATAAAAATTTATATAGATTGATATGTATATATCACTTTATAAATATGTATGCATAGAATATAGCAGTTCAAGGTTTCATAAGTTGTGATCTGAGGTATGATGCATAAAAACAGAAAATATATATGTGCATCAACAGGGAGAGGCCTGTGGACAGACATTTAACCAAAAAATCAGAAAAGTTAAAAATCTTCTTTTTCTCATTCTTCATTTAAACAGGAATAGACAGGTCTTATGGGGATGATATTATTGAAAATTAATCATGGAATAATAGCAAATTAGTCCAACAATGTATAAAAAATAAATACCAGCAACAGGTGGGATTTATTTAAAGTACATAACACTAGTTTAATATTTGAAAATAAAATAATGTAATTCACCATAAGAACAAGATTAAACAATGAAGAACATATGATCATAGCAATTTTCAGACAAAAAAACACTTCAGAAAATAAATATCTATGAATACATACTAAAATAGATGAATGATTGAATAAAAATAGTAAGGAAGAGAAAAATCTTCTGGTCAGAATAATTCCAAATAATATGTCCATAGTATGCTATCAAGTAGTTGGAGCATAACTCCCTCTTCCTTGAATGTAGGCTGCCCACGGAGACTTTCTTCCAAGGATTATAGTATGAAAAGGGGTAAGTAAGTAACTTTGCAGAGAAACCTGATAAACTCTATATCAAGATAATCAAGGTCAACATTAATAGTGATAATGAATGTTGGTAGTATGTGTTCTTAATAAGATGCCTGAAAATGGCACTTTACCTCTATGATCTTTTCTCCCCAAAATATAACCTTAGCCTAATCATGAGAAAAATAATTCAACAATTCCCAGTAGAAAAACATTCTATGAAATACTGACCAGTAATTCTCAAAGCTGTCAAGATCATAAAAAGCAAAGAAAATTGAGGGATTGTCATAACCAAGAGAAACACAAGGGGACTTGGCAGCTAACTGTAATGCAGTATCCTAGACAGCAACCTGGGGCAGGAAAAGGACATTAGCTAAAAGTGAAAGAAATCTGAATAATAGCAGTTAATAATAACAATAATCTTTTAATATTTATTCATTCAATGTAATAAGTATATCATATTAATGTAAGATTTAATAGTAGAGAAAATTGAGTGTGAGGTATGTGGAAAATCTCTCTACTAGCTTCACAATGTTTTTTGTAAATCTAAACCTGTTCTGAATAAAGATTATTTAAAAGAAAATCAATGATGAATGGAACTGAGTGATGAATTTTGGAGAATGTGTCTCCATTATTACTCTGATGTGTCTCCATTATTGCTCTGATTATTTAAATTTAATAAAAAATAATAGTGTTTAATGAATGACCCAAATTTAGAAATTATAGATAATTTTATGATATTGTATGCTTCTGTTCTCCTAAGTCTGTTTACAATGTTATAATTTGTTTTCTTCTTTGTTGTATTATAGATAACATTGAAATGTATTTTATCAATCCTACAAAATGGCAAATTGTTTTTGGAAAAAAGTATGATATATAAACACAAATGAATTATTTCTTTTTTGTTTTTTTGTTTTATTTATTTAAGATGTGAGTTACAATTCAGGATTAGGTATACAAGTGGTCATCACACAGGTAAAGTTTGGGCCTCCCTTTGGTCCCACTACACCTAGTTTGTGATCAGGCACGCTTATTGATGTTGTGTCCCCATCCAAGTCCCTGGTAATATTCTGTTATTGTCAATCCCCTTCTTATTATATTGTAGTAAATGTTCAGGGTCCGTTTATAAGTGAGAACATGTGGTACTCAGTTCTTTGTTTCTGTGATAGATCACTGAGTATTATAGACTCTAAATCTATCCATGTTGCTGCAAAGACCATGTTTGTCCTTCTATATGGCTATGTAATATTCCATCATGTATGTGTACCACATTTTTAAAATTCAGTCTAATTTTGATGATAGGCACAGTTGATGTCATGTTTTTATTATTGTTAATAGTGCTGCAATAAACATGCGTGCCCAGGCATCTTTTTGGTAGAATGATTTGAGTTCCTCCAGGTATACTCAGTAGGGGAATTGCTGGGTCATATGGAAAGTCAATTTCTAGTTCTTTTAGAAATAACCACATAGTTTTCTTTTGAGATTGAACTAGTTTGGGTTTCCCCCAGCAATGTAGAAGTATTCCCTTTTCTCTGCATCCTCATCAGCTTCGGTTATTTTTTGCTTTATTAATGATGGCCATTCGTACTGGGATTAGGCAGTATCTAAATGTGGTTTTGATTTGCATCTATCTGATGAGGAGTGAAGTGGAGCACTTTTTCATGTGTCTGTTGGCTGCCCGTATATCCTCTTTTAAGAAGTGTCTATTCATGTCTTTTGCCCACTTTTTGATGAGGCTGTTTGTTTTTTCCTTTTTGCACATTTCAGTTCCTTATGGATCCATCAAGAGAGTGGGAAGACAGCCCACAGATTGGGAAAAATATTGGCCAACTGTATATCTGACAAAGACCTAACATCCGGGATCTACAAGTGCATTGTTTCCTTCTCTCACTTGTGAAATATCTACTAAACACTTCCTTATATACCATTATGTCAAGATGTTGAGAATGCAAATTGTGAGAAAACAAAATATCAAAAAAAGAAAAAGCATTATCGCCCCTTTTGGAACAAATCTACCAAACTTCATGTCATCATATATCCATCTAACCTTTTAAAAATTTAATTATCATTTTATTTATAATGAAACTTTCTTATCTAAGTTGTACATATTAGATTTATCAAGGGATTTTTAAAAATATAGTATGTTCACCATATGTATCTACATTCAAATAAACACATATGCAAGGGTATCTGAGTGTTCAGAAAACCCATGGATTGCTCTTAGCAACTTTGACACATTCTCTTCAAATTGTCTATTCTTCCAAAACAATCTGACTGCTTAAACTCAACATCAATTTTAGGATTATTAGTAATAACTTTATCTTCATGATATCAGGTATTTCAAAATATATTGGCATTAATTTTGTCTAAGAACTAGTCTGGTGTATAGAAGAGCTTATCTCTGTATAAGATGGAATATTTCTGACAGTATATAATGATATTTGAAGCAATGCTATTTTAACAAGTTAAATAAAGCATACTGGAGAAGCGGCAAGATGGCGACGGGGCAACCCGGTCTCTGAAGCCCTCTGCAAAGGACATCTACAGTGGGTCTCTGACTCTCGCCCCAGGGGGCTGTGGACCCCAACATTGCAGCCTGCTCTTCATACGGAGCTTGGCCGTTGCCACTGCTGGGACATCGCAACGGACTGGACAGTCACTGTGGCGCAAATGGTGCTGCCACCACCACAGCCCCCCCGCCACCACTGCTGCCGCTGCCACAGCCGCAGCCTCCGTGACGGCCATAGCACATCACCACCCAGGCCTGAGGTGATCCACATCAAACCCCTTCAAGGAAGATCTGCTGGGATTGCTGCCATCTCTCCTGCAACCGAGACTGTCCTGCCCGCCCACTGTAAGGCTCTTGTTGCCTGCCCTCAGGCAGGCAGCCATCTTGTTCCTGTCCGGCCCCACTCCCTCTGGGGTGAGCAGCTGAGATAGCACCACCTGATGGCGATTCAAGGTAACAACACTGAAACAGGAGAAACAAGCTTGATAAAGACATCGACCAGAGTGCTGAACGGAGGATAATCTGAACTGTCCTTCACAGCAGATCAGGGGCAACAGACCCTAACTGCAAACTAATTTACCAGCTTGAAAAGAAAACTAGAAATCAGACCTGAAAGGACATTGGACTTAAACGAAATGTCTCAGAGTGTGCTTCATTGATTCTATAAGTTTAATGACTTAATTCTATTCCTACTGTATTGTTCCCTTTTTTCTTTTTTCCTTTTCCTTTGCTTCTCTTTTCTTCTCTCTGTAAACCATATCTTTGCATAGAGGAACAGCACACTAACAAGGTGGTTGGTTAGCTTGTATGTTAGCATCACTATATGCTTTATTTTTATTTTTTATTTTTTGTATGAGAGTTGGTTCATCTGTAGCTATGGTCTATTGTTTTTATCTGTTTTAGTATAGGCCTCTCTCTCTATTTGTTGGCACACACGTTTGTGTCCCCCCTTACTCCTCTATCTCTCCACCTCCCTCTTCAACCCACTGTCTGCTCCATTCTCTCCCCTCTGCTAACCACATTTTATTTCAGGGAGTAAACCTACAGCCCCACTGCATGGACAGATTCCAGGGCAGTGGGAAGTGGGTTCCACATTATCCACACACCTG
>NW_007253030.1:0-7063 GCF_000164805.1 Carlito syrichta
GAAACGCGGGAAACGGGGGGCTTGATGGCTGGCCAGGGGTGGCGTCGTCAGTTTCAGCGCCAAAAGACAAAGGAAAGCTCCTGACGCCATGGCTGACCGCGCGGAGGGGTTGATGTCGCGACTGGGGGTGGGGGTGAGCGCCGCCACGCTACGGCGTTGCTGGGTCGCCGCCCAGACCTCTGCGAGCGCTTGGCGCTGCTGCCACCCGTCTAAACCGCCCCAAGGGCACCTTTGTCTGCGCTGTGCGGTGGGCGGGAGCCTGCAGCGAGCCCGAGCCTGGAGCCTCGAGTCTCTTCTTTTCAGGAACTCACGAAGGATCCCAAGTACGAGGCCTCTGATTCCCGCCACTCGCCCCCGTTTCGCTTATAAACGAAAAACAAATTTCTGACCAATACGAATTAAAATGGGCCAGGTTTAAAAAGCTCTACGTAGTAATCAAATTTGATTTTGTTTGGACAAACGGTGGTTTTGATAAAAATATATTCCTCCCTACCCCCCCCAACAGTGGCCCGGGAATTTCAGACCTCCCTCCCCCCCAGGCATATTTGCCTCGGCATGTAAAACTCACTGTCACGGGGGAAGAATTCTGCAAGAAAGCTGCCCGACCAAGATAGCCTCCCATCTCCCCCTGTTTGGGTCTGATTTTTTCATGCGTGTGCACATGATGCAAGTCTGCCAACATGCCTACTTGGCAGGCTCACCGTTTAAATGCCAGTCAGCTGGAGGTTTACTGTGCCTAAGTACCAATGATTGGGACATGGCGCAAGGACTGATGGCGTTTCCTCCTAGGATTTGGCCAACGCACTTTGACCACCACATTCGTGGCCAAAAGGGTTATTCATCCGTTAATCCAATCTATTTAGTGTTTATTCTGCAAGCTGAAGTGTCAGGAGCGTGGACACACCGGCCGGGGGTCTCGGGAAGTCAGCCATGCACAGCGGCGTGTTCACACCGGTGCGCTCAAGGCTCGCTGTGTGCTCGCGGCAGGAGCGGTGTTGCCCTCTGGAAGTCTCGCCCGGCTTTGGGCCGGCCCTGGCCTTGTGCACCAGGCTTGCTCGTCCCCCACCACTTGATCTTTCTCTGGTGTCTAAGGCGTTTCCCAGGTCGCCGCCTACGTCCGTGTTGGCGACGAGTTAAAAATGCCGCGGCCCTTTCCGGCGGCAGCCCCCGAGCCGATGGCGCGGCGGATTAATGAGACCGCAGGGCCCTTGATGGTGGATGGGGGATCAATGCGATCGGATTGAGCTGTTAGCGGCCTTCCGCGGAGGGCAGGAAAGCGCCGCGAGGAGGCCTGCGGTCACGAGTCGCTTGAGACACCCACCCAACGCTGACCTGGGGGGAGGCAGACAGGACGGCGTGTGTCCCGACGGTCCTCACACCTTATACGACTCACCGGACGTGTTTGGAAATATAAAGTCGAGACCGGCTGTTGAGACCCTGCAAGCGCCAGTGAATCCCAGATTGTTAGATTGTTTGTGGGGGAGGAAAGGAGAAGTGGGGGGGAGGGAGCAGAAAAAGAAAGGGGGACGGGTTGCCCAGTAGGATTTCAATCGAATACACGACCGCCAGAAAGGTGTCTGAATCTAGGACCTGCTCAGGCACAGGCGGAAAAGAACAGCTGTTAGAGAACTAAATATTGTAGGAATAATCGAAAAATCGTGCTCAATTATGTTTGAGGGCTAGCAGTCAAATGATGGCTACAATTTTTTTTATGTTTCATGGCTTACTGGGATTGGGGAAAAAAATCTGCATGGGGTCTGAGCACCTCCGTTCCAAGCTATGATGCATATGTTTTTAAAATGTGAATGTTTCCACTTGAAAACTAGAGCATGACGGATTAAAATGCAGGCAAAACCTAAGGGAGATTTTCAGAATGCACAGATGACAACTCCAGGAAATATATTAACCGCAGCCATGGGCCAACTTTGTACTCAGTTTGAAATGCAGCACCTCTCAGAAAATGCTTAATACAACAGTGAGAATCTAATGGAGGTTGGAATCTAAAAATCCACTTTCATGATATCTGCTGTTACAGTAATATAGACATACTGTAAATGTATTTTAAAATATATAGCCCGTTTAATTCCCCAGCTATAAATGGCTCAGAAATGGAGAAAGAGGGGGAGAAGGAGAGAATATTACTTTTTTCCCCCTTGAAGCAAACGCTTTATGAAGATCTCATTGGAATCCAGCAAATGATTAATGTGAAGATTTGGGAGGAAATCTGGGGAGCTGTATTAAAGCCTAGATCTCAGGTTCATTTCGATCAGCCAGCCGTGAACTCTGGGCCGAATTCATTACGCTTTAATAGTGCTGGGAGAGGAAGAAAATGCAATTTCTCATTCCATTAGAAAACTAGAAAATACTCTCAGTTTGTCCCCCTATTAAGATGTGGCAGGTGACAGGGCCATTCTGGGGGACACGGTCAATGGGATTACAGCACATTATTTTTGTTCGTATAAAATATTGAAAGGCAAGCCTGACTGTGCAGAAGTTATTTCACTGATTTGGTTTTTATGTAAATAAAATATTGAAAGTTAATTAATCCGTGCTAGAGACTAATGATTATGCTTATTATATTGCATTTGATCGCGTAATTTGCATGATTCTCGCATTGCTGCTTAATAAGCCATTCCAGGTTATAAATAATTCTGAAATTGGTTTCTAATAATGGCATGCTATAAAAGGAATGGTTTTATTACACGAGCCAGAAAAGAGGAGCGATATCAGACAGGGAACTGGCCTCCATGTGAGTAAAGGTGCTTTCATAAATACCAAAAAGTGTGATATGTACCAGAGAGAGGTTTTAAAAAATGTGTGTAGTGGATAACTTAGCCTAGAATAAAAAAGCATCTTTAAAAACATACAGTTGCAATGAATTGAATGTTTAGATAATTTTTAATCAGTGCAGTGGCCCACATACTGAAAAGAATGTGTGGCAATCTGTTAACTATAAAGAAAACTATGAAGTACTCATCATATAAGAACAAAAACCAATTACTATTTAATTTGAATTTGGTCAAGGAGCAATGGTACAGTGAATTGTGAACCAAATACATTTTCCATAAATTATTTTTGCATTACATTACATAATGTTAATCATTTTGAAAAGTTAATTAGGAAGGTTATGTTGATCTGATTACTTTTTAAACTATGGAACATTATTTTTAAAAATATTGAAATTACCATTCTATTAAATTGTTTCTATCAGCAGTCTCAAGCTATTATCAGTGGTTGGATATTATGCTAGAACAATTAAAGTACTTTGTCTCTTTCTTCCTGCATATTCTTTTGTGTATTTTTTGAAAATAACTATTTCTATTACATAGTTTATATTTTATTTCATTTACAACTTTTTTCTATTAATAGAATCACTGTCATTAACCTTTGGAAGACCTAATAAAGTTTAATAGACCTCGTTTTCTTTTTTCATAAAATCAGTTGTCCAATTATATTTTATTTGTGATTTTAAGTTCTATAATTAATTTAAACTAATTACCAGTGTGTCTAGGCTAAGACACAGCATTTTCCTCTTTAAAACAAAAATTAGTAGGTAGTGTTTTACTTGGGAAACAAAAAACAACCAAATTTATAAATTTTAACCTACAAATGAGTAATATCGTCTGCATTGATGAAGGTATTAAAATTGTATATTTCTGAAGAGGTTTGAACTCAACTTCAGATTTTTTTTTAAAAAGCGAAAAGTGAACATTTTAAAAGGTATGAATAATATAGCTGCACTACGCAATTAGCACTCTTTCAGTGTGTGATTTTAGAGGCCTTTCAGAGTTCAGTGAAGAAAAAAAATAGTACCCAGATTTTATGGAATAAAAATGTTAATCATTATGTTATACCCTCAATATTACTTTATTAATTTGACCATTTAAAGTCCTCGATGATATTCATTTACTCACTATTAGAATAGAAGCATGTGCTATTTTTTCAGTTTAGACTATCTTAAAATGCCTAACGGAGACTGAAATACTCAACACTGTGGATTCGAATACCCTTGTCGCTTATTTCTTAGATCAAATGTAAAGTAACTAAGATCTGTAAAGTTAATTTATAAAAACAGGAAGGGCTGTTTCAATAGTCACGTTGACACCCAGGAATATCAGATATGATATTCCAACGACCAAGACAGCAAAGGAAGGTTTTCAGCACCCTGGATAGCTCCAGACTAAGCGCGCACTTGGAATTTCAACTCCAGGCATCCGTCCATAAAATATTCGATCTATTGTTTTCATTCTTTTTAAAAAGCGAAAAAAAATCTAGGATTCATTAGGCGTATACCTTTATCCCCCGATTTTCAGAAAAGCTATAGTGTGATTTTCTAGGTTATATATACATGTACAACTTGGAGAGTAGTTGGAGGAGAATGAGGGTTCAGAGAAGATTTCGTCTACTACCTGTCAACCTTTCCCATCCTAAATGTCCCTTCTTCGGATATCTACAACAGGAGGCCTTCTCCTCCCGCCCCCGCCCCAATTTCCTTAGGGGAATCTAAACAAAACAGGACTTGCAGGCTGTGGTGGATATCACCCGCCGCCCACAGCATACTGATAGACCAACAAAGTTCAATCCCCTCGCCTTTAAGATAATAAAACTACGCTGTGAATCCCGGGTGTAACTCTTTCTAAAAAAAAAAAAAAAAAAGGTGCCCGTGAAGCCTTGTCCTCTCCTTTCCCCTATCTTCTGTATAATTGTGCATTTTCCCGTTTTTCCCGACGCTTAACGCCAGCCCGTTAGGGGATCGTGAAATACATGTCAATGGCACAAGCTCTGGCTGAGCTGCGCGCTGGGCCCGGTCGCCTGGGAGCTGCGGAGGCGCCTTCTCCGGAGGAAGGAGGTGAGCCCGGCAGCTCCACGACGCCGAGCCTCGCTTTGGAGGACTGTCTTCGGGCCGCTGCTATACTAGACGGACCTAGGGGCCAAGCATGTTCGTTGGAAGATGGCAACCGGGGCCAGTCTCAGGGCAGACCCCAGGAACGCACAGGCAGCCGAGTCGCCGCCAGGATCTTGACCGAGGAAGGAAAGACCCGCCGCCCGCTCCCCGCCCTCGCCAGCGCCCCAAGCCCGCGTACCTGCACCCGGGACTCGGTCAGCCCGATACGCAGCGCCAGCTCCTCGCGCATGAAGATGTCCGGGTAGTGCGTCTTGGCGAAGCTCCTCTCGAGCTCGTTGAGCTGCGCGGGGGTGAAGCGCGTCCGGTGGCGCTTCTGCTTCTGCTGGCCCTGCTGCTGGCCGGCTTGGCTGGGGTTCGGGCCGCCCTGGGGCCCGGGCTGCTTGTCCGGGTCTTTGGCGCTCACCGCCAGCGAGGCCGGAGTGGAGCCCACGGTGGTGATGTCCTCCCCGGGTAGCAGAGTGGTTCCCTCCACGGGGTCGGAGTTGGGCGCCAGGTCCCCCGGATGGCCCCCGGGGTCGGAGCCGCCCACGCCCAGCCTACACTTCACCGCCTCCCGGTGGCCCAGCAGCTCCGCCGCATCTTTCATACCTGGAGAGACAAGGGGGTCGCGGTCACGACTCTCGCGGCGACGCCGGGAGGGGCTCTCTCCCGCGCGGCCGCTCGCCACGCTGAGCTCCTTCGCGCCCACACTCGCCCTGTGGAAGGACACCCCCAGGCGCTCGACTAGGCTTGGGCGGTAGGTTGGAGTCGCAGCCCAGGGCCCATCCCCTCTCTGCAGCCGGTCCCGCAGTAAACAGCACGTGCTTCCTTCTCTCCCACTCGAAAACTCTCCCAGTCCCGGCAATAAAACACGCTTCGAATCCCGCTCATGAACACTACCCCGGCGCCCCCAGGAAATCGAGGCGCGACTTCGGACACCGGGTGAAGAGAAAAAGAACACGGAACACTCCTAGGCGGCGGCCCACCTGCCTTCAGCGGCCTGAGGAGCTGCCCCGGCCTCCGCCGAGGCCCTCTCCCTTTCGGAAGATGAATCGGCCCCAAACCTCCACCCCGAAACCAACCCCAAATCAGCTCCGCCTTCCCCTCAAATCAGAGAACGTGTTTGGGAAACGGAGTCACATCCATCACCAAAGATTCCCAAACCGGAAACCCAAAGCCCAACAACCCAGACAGCAGTAAGGAAACTCCAGTCAACTCTGCGGACGACAGCGAATCCAACTTTAGAGGGTTCAACTTTTCCTTCTGGCGGAAGGAACGGCGCCGGTCGTCTCAGTCACCGACAGCGCCGCGCGTGCCGTGCGCCAGGCGGGATGGCTGCGGAGCTGGACTGGACTTTTCTCCTTCTCAGCGGGCACACCCGGCAAATCCGCCTCGATGGCAGCGGCTTTCCCATTATACTGGGTTATTATTATTATTTTAAAACAAATTCAACCACCCCTAGACAAGGAGAAAGGAAAAAGGCGTGGAGAGAGAGAAAGGGAGGAAAGAGAAAAAGAAATCCCAAATCAAGCCAAACAGGAGAGGAAAAAGAGAGAGGGCGCAGCACCTCCGAACAAATTACCACGGGGTAGATCGCCTTTCCAAAAGAGGGGGGCGGAGGAAGAGAAAAATAAGAAAAACAAAAAGGAACAACAGTCCCCAACCCTTTTTTTGGATCTACATATTCCATAGATTTTTTTTTTAAGACGATGTTAAATCAAATTAAACTTTAATGCAGCACAATTACTTTTAAAGAAATTAGTCCATTTAGGGCACATTAAGGTAAAATAAGTCACAAATTGGCAATTTCCTGCCCCGGCTTCTCCCGGCTGCCCGGGCAGAGGCGCGCACTCACCTAGCCTGGCGTCCAGGAGGTCGGCGTGAGACAGCATCGCGCACCGCTCCAGGGCGAAGGCTGTTCCCCCCCAAATTTTAGCGGCTTTAAGTTATTTAAAATAGATATAAGCTATAGGCTATACGATATAGATATATATAGATCACCTAAATGAAAGAAAATTCGGTTTGTGGTTAAAAAGGGGGCTTCTTGCATTATAATGTCCTTTAGAGAGACGGGGAGGTGCTTAACAGTTGAATGAACCCGTGAGCAGCTCGGCGAGGGGACCAATCAGGAGGGCAGCCTGCAAATGTCAGCACCCGGAGAGTCCCCCACTCCGCCCG
>NW_007253030.1:7579-8600 GCF_000164805.1 Carlito syrichta
GCGGGGTGGGTTGAGTCTCTGCCCCTTCCCGCAGGCCCCTCCCGGCTCCCGCTCCTCCGCCCGGCCCGCGCTCGCATCCTGACCCGTACCCGCTCTTTGGGTCAAAGTTTCTCAGTTCATCTGGGCTCCCAACTTCACTTAAGGCTGTAAATAAAGTTAAATGCTCTTTATTTTCCTCTTGAATGTGTTAAACTACTTGAACAATTTAAAGTGCTTTGCACAAGTGAAGCGAACCATTTCTAATGTTCTGATTTTTCAGAGCCAGCCAACAACAAAGTTTAGATTAGTAATATATTTCTAACCAGAGTAATTTTCAAGATCATTAGGCATTTATGTAATTAGTGCCAAATCTATAAGCTTTTATTACGATTATTAGAGTAAAATCAGTATAAATTTGTACTAATTTACTACTGTTTAGACTTGGCTGTCAAGCCTAGAGGTTCTTATTGTAAATGATAACTGAGGAAATTAAGTGCAAAATTCTGTACCATTTCTGATCTGCTCCTAAACAATCCGTTTCAATTGTATTTGTAGCAGAACATAATGCCCTTTTAAAGTTATTTGACTTGTGTTTTTATTTGCAGCACAAGAAAAATGCCCTCTACCCAGGCACAATGAAAACTGATATTTACTACTCCCAACTTGATTAACATTGATTTTTAATTCGAGGGTGATGCAATTAAGATTATTCATTTAGTACAAATAAAGCTCCCACAAAAGGGTGGCCCCATGAAGTCTGTGTTAAATAATACTGAGCAAATGGCTTTTTTTTGTTCGCCGTCCAATGGACTTGCACAGAACATTGGAAAGACTCCTGAGAGCAGATGCGAGAGGGACTGTGTGTGCGAGTGTGTGTCCTCAGCTGCGTGTGTGACAGGGACCCGGCGCGGAGACAAAGGAGGCGGCAGAGCGAACTCTGGGCAGTTTTGTTTCCTCCTGCCCTCCCTGCCGGTCCGCCTCCGCCCGCGCACACGCGCGCGCGCACACACGCGCACACACGTGTGAGTGCGAATCGCGGACT
>NW_007253030.1:9596-11238 GCF_000164805.1 Carlito syrichta
CCTTCCCGGGGCGGCCGGGAAGTGCCGGTCAGGCCCGTGGCTGCGGGTAATTTAAGGCATTTCCCACCTGATCACGGGAACTGAAGTCCCTAACAAGGGAGGCTTTAGCGCGATGGCCCCCAAATCTTCGGAATGACAGGAATGTCTTCAGAAATCACTTCACCGCAAAGTAAAAGGATTTTCTATGACGGATCCAGTGATTTTTCCTCAATAAATAGGTTTTAGATTGTTACACACACGTAGAAGTGGAACAAAGGGAACTACCAGAAAATATATTGGTTGCCCCTAATAAAATTTATTTAGACAGTTTACTTCTCATAAAAAATAGAGATTGAATTTTGTACGAGAGCCTGCCAAGGGGCGATGCACAGGGAAATCTTTTTTTTTTTTTTTTTTTCCTTTCTCCTTCCCCCTTCTCCTTTTTAACAAAGCACAAAAGCGTTTACTGGCGGGGAGCCGCTCCCGGCCCCGCCCCACGAGCCCCGGCCGGGCTGGGAGCTCTGCGGCCCCGAGGGAGGTGGGCTTTCTGGGAGTCAGTCAACACACACACACGCGCGCGCGCGCACACACGCACACACACAAACACCCCCAAACCCCGAAGACCGGTTACGTAAGTTACACGCACAACTGCAGAACCGGAGTCCTCCTCCTGCTTTGCCGTCCCGTTCCGGAGCAAGACTCGACCTGTCGTCGGCCAGACGGGGAGCGGGACAGGGTGGGGGACGGGGTGAGGGACCGGGCAGCTGAAGCCTTGCACTTGGGTTCGCGCTGATTAGATTTGTAATTCTGGTTTTCTCTCTAATTGTATTTCCGCGTTCATTACGAATCTTGTGTAGAGACAGAAAGAGAGAGAGAGAATAAAATCATATACTGGGTGCTCTGGGAAGAACTGGGTAGTGTGCCCAGAGCCCTGATTGCTTTTTCCACTTAGAGAAACCTCAGGCGTGTATTAAGCGTAACTTTCGGCTGCTTGGGTTGTTTGTAAACTGCCCTCTTTTCTTTGCACCGTGGGCTGAAACACCGCCGCGTTAGCATTCACATTACTGCTATTAAATGCTGAATTGTAACATTGTTCCCTTTAATGAGGAGCGCCTCCCTCAATAATTAACGATCTCACATTTTCCTATTTTCTTGCCTGATGAAAAGAATCAATTTTAATTCGTGGTAAATTACAGCCATGCTTTTGGGTATTATTTGCTTACAGAAAACAAATCAAGTAACTTGAACACTCCCGTTTACTTTTCCAGATATGCTGTAGTCCAAACGCAAGGGCACATTAGAGCGTGCTTCTCGGGCCTGCCTTAGAACCAGAAGAACAAAAAGCGGGGGACAGATACAGGAGGAAAACACGGCGGCTCCCAGGTCCCCTGCGCTTGGAGCGATGGTGACCTTTCCTGCACCTCCGGCCCCTGGCGCCAGGAACGCCCCCGGCCCCACCCCTCCAACTACCCCCTCGCAGGGGTAGGGCCGGCATCCGGCGGCCCCAAGTTGGGGACCTCTCCAAGCACGGCTTATTTGGGGGGTCAATTTGAAGGTGGGGTGACAGGCACGAAGGAGATCTGGGAGGGCGGCCAAGTCCTTGCGCCGGGGTGACTGGCGCTTCCCCACGTCTCTGCTTCTCTCTCTCCCAGCGACGAAGACC
>NW_007253030.1:11258-12269 GCF_000164805.1 Carlito syrichta
AGCCGGGCTGTCTGCTGGGTGTCGCCCGGGGAGCGGGGGCCGCGGAAACCCGCCCACGGGACGGACGCAGGCTCCCCAGCCTCGAGCCAGATGCCACAGAGAGCTGAGAACCACGCTCCAGGCCTTTTCTTTAGGCGCAGGGAGCAGGCCCGCGTGTGCGCGTGTGCGCGTGGCAGCGCGCGTCCTGCTCACCCACGCGGCGGGACTCGGAGGGGCGGAAAACAGGCCCCAGAGTCCGATTTCCTGCCCCCTTCCAAGCCTCAACCTGTTATTTTTTTCTGCAATAGACACTTGGCCACACACTAGAGTCTGCGAACTACAGTTGGATGGTGCGCCCCGGGACCCCTCGTGGGCGCAGGGCCCGGCCCCTCTCGGGTCCTCCCCGCTGACACCTGGCACCCGCGGCCCTCCACGCAGGACGCTCGACGCCGAACACGCGCCGGGCTGTGTCCGCCCCGGACTGCGGCTCTCGCTTCGCTCTTTTGCCTTTCGCCCCGTAATTCCAGCGGCCCCAATTAGCCACACGGAGTAGATAAGAAGTGGCGCAGAGATTTTGTTCGCATGTGTTAAGTCTGTTGCTTTTCTGATTTCTATTGACTCCGGATAAATAATCATATATCAGTTATTCAGTCAGGTGACAAGGCTAGTAATTGGAATAAAAAGAAAAACATATCATCCTTATCTCTTTCTATAACTAGATATAGCGCTAATAAGACTGCATCAATCTTATCTAGCAAATAAATAAAATAGACAAACAAACAAATTCGCCTCGAACAAGTTAATGCGGTGTATCTGAGTGGAAAGTAGATATTTTCACGCATTCTGGAGATGAGGAGTGACTTTTAATAAAATCACAAGAAAAACAAATGTAATTCCGCAAGCCGTTTCTGGGAGCGCCGGCACGCGCCCCCGCTCGCCGCGCGGCCCCGCGACCGGCCTCGGCTTCCGGGAGCGGGAGTCCCAGGCGGCCCGGCCGCGCCGCGCCCGCCCCTCGCGCTGGGGGGCCGGCGC
>NW_007253030.1:13327-41822 GCF_000164805.1 Carlito syrichta
GTCTCATGCTCTCCCAGCCAGTCTCCAGGTTTCGCCACAGCACTGAAAAAGCAGCAATTCTGGGTTTTCGCCGCCTCCTTCCAAAAAGAGTCGCCAGTTATTCCACGTGTTTCTTAAGTGGGTGCCTCCAGGCTCAGGACAGCCTGTGAGTTCCTTCCTCACATTGAGATGTGCCCACGTGCATGTCCCCAGCCTCCAGAAGTGCTGACCCCTCGGTGTTTATTTCTCATGAGATTTGTCTGCCCTCTCCTTGGTTCATTTGGACCCGTTCTCAACTGGACAAGGAAACTCACATTATTCACACACAGGGAACAACGAGGCGGCCCTCACACTTTCCTTTACTCATGAAACCAGCATTTACTGAGCACCTGCCGTGTGCCAGTCACTGTGTTGAGCCCTGGGGAGTGAGAGGCCGACAGTGGCAGAGCCTTGGTCTGGTGGCACCTGCGGTCTAGGGAGGCCCACAGTGATTTTCGCTCCAGAGTGAACTGTGGCCATCGGGATGTGCTCCCTGCAGGAGGCACAGAACACCTGGGAAGCAACTCCACTTGTTTTAGCGAGCTCTGACTCTCACCTTCTCAGTCAGTAGTTTCTTCTCACCTAGAAACCCGGATCTCGAGAAAGAGAGTACTTTGATAATCAGCCTTCTTAGGTGTTAGGAGTTGATGTAATACCCCTCATGCAATGTTCCCACTATAAAAAGAGACGGCGAGGAAAGGCAGGTTGCCTGGATAAGTGGCTTTCTTTTTTCTAGTGTGGTGGGAGGCTTGAGACGGGAAGATTTGGGGTCACTACTGTCTAAGTTACTGGTTCCCTAGTCAGCCTCACTAGCTCTGATGGAAAGGCCTGCATATTTAACAAACTTGGGGGGTGGGGCGGTGCCACCGATACCTTTGAGAACTGGATGAAAGATACAGATCTCCCATTAAAATGCGTGTGTTTGCAAAAAAGCATTAGGGAGCGCCTCATGTGGCCCGTCTATGGCCCCCTGGCTTACAAAAGAGTGATATCGGGTGGACCTTTAGTGTTTATTTTTTGGGACCTTCAGAGAAGAAATAATGCCAATCTTCAGAGGACTTCTGTCAGTAAGTCTGACTCTAGGGGGCAGCTGGGTCAAGAATCAGAAAAGGATATGTCAAACTAGTAAGCTCCAAGGAAACTACCGGTAAGAAGATGCATTTATAACACGTAGTCTCCCCCTGACCCAGATATAGGTTGAGATGAGTGCAAACCCACATTAAACTTTCTCATGTTGCAGAGAATTGTCAGGAAGCCCACTGTGCTGGTGGCAGCTCTCGGCCCTGGACATAGGGCCCGGGCAGCTGGCACTGTGGCCGGGGAGACAAGCCTTGGACAATGGTGGGTCAGCAGTAAGCAGACTTCACCCTGGGCAGAGGTGCAAGTGACTGTGATTAAAATTCACATCCAGGGACCACAGAGAGTTAAGGGTGATTAAAAGTCTGTCTTAAGCCCACTAAAGCTCCCAAATCCAGAGCTTATGCTAATTCTCTCATTCACTCCCCAAAGGCATTTCATACTCGGGCCTGAGAGCCAGAGGCAGAGCTGCCTTCCCCACTCTCCCATCCTTTCCCAAGTTGCTGACATAAGGCACCAGAAAGTCTTTTCTGTTGGGAAGATAGTGCTTTCCTGGCTGCTTTAGAGCAAGAATTTACTCTCCCCCTGCCCATAATTTCCGAGAGATCCTCAAGACACCTATTAGGAAGAATGCTGACTTTTACATAAACATTTTCCCGGCACAAGTTTTTTGTGTGTGTGTTTTTTTAACCCCATGAAGCAACTGCCATAGGGAAGAGAAACACAGTGAAGTATTAGTATTAGGATACACATGCTGCTGTGACAAATACTCCAAGTCAAAACGGCTTAGAACAATAGAATTTTATTCCTGTCTCACGTAACAGCTCATGCAAAAATATTTCAATATGGCAGCTCTGAAAGACTGGAAACCTGGCTGTTGTCATTTTTTTAACCTTGGATTATCATTATTATTGTTTTAGAGTCGAGAGTCTCTCTCTGTTCCCAGGTTGGAGAGCAGTGGCTTTTCACAAGTGCAGTTTTAGCCCACTGTGGCCACGAATGCCTGGGCTCACATGACCTCCTGCCCCGGCTTCCCGGTAGCTGGAAATGCAGGCCGGCACGCAGGGCCCAATCTTAGCACTTGCCATCCATCTTGGGGCCCAAGATGGCTGCTCCTGCTCCTGTCCTCACCTCTGCATTTTGAGTAGCTGGAAAGGAGATAAGGAGGAAGGCGCATTCCTTTCTTTCAAGGGCTGAGCTCAAACACGCTTCTGTTACTTCCCCCTCACAGTGCATTGACCAGAATGGAACCCACCTAAGCAGAAACTGAGCACTGCTGTTTTTATCCAGACTGTTCGAAGCATAAGAAAGGAGGCTTCGTAGCATCCCCACTCTGGAGAAACAGCACTGCTATCTTCCACATGGCCCGTGTTTGTGGCCGGGCCCCATCCTCAGTGTTCATGCTGAAAGACTGGTGTGTGTTGGTGGGAAGAGGGGTGGAAGGCTTAAAAAGTGGAAGCAGAGAGGCCAGTAAGAGCCTAAGGAGGTATCCAGGAGAGAAATGACAGCTGCTTGCACTGGGATGAGAGCAGTGGAGGTGGGGATAAGTGGTTGGAATCTGGAAATTTTCCTTCCAAGGCTTAGGATTTGCCACCAGATGTGGGGCATGAAAGAGACAATGCGTTTATTGCTTATCTATTCATCCCCTGACTGTTTCTTCAGAGATGGGGTCTGGCTATGTTGTCCAGACTGGTTCACAGGATCCTCCCACATCAGTCTCTTACATAGCTGACATCACAGCTGCCCACCCCCACAACTGGCTCCAAATTGTTTTTGAGCACTGGCACTGAACTAGAGCCTGTACATGTCATGCCTTTATAGTTGACAAAGAGGGCCAGCAGAGAAGTAAATACAGATATGATGTGTATAATACATGGCAAGGACCAGAGGCGCTGAGATAATAACTCGGAGGAAATGACTCTAGACTAAGGAAGCGGTGTCTAAGCAGAGACAGGAAGGGTGCATAGAATCAGCCAGGAAGTGGCAGTGACATGGGGCAGAGGGAAGAGTGTCCCTGTAAAGGAATTCCCTCCCTGTCCTAATTCCTTCTATAGCTTCATATTGACGACGTGGAATGGCACATGAAGCCTGGCCCATGAATTCTGGAACCATGGACTTAGTTCATGCTCTGTCTTTGGAAAAGAAAATGCTTTTGAATTTCAATTCAAGTGAATTAAATTCAGTAAACATTTGCAGGTTCTGGGCCAGGTTCCCAGCCCAAAGACAATAACCTGTGGTACCATTTAACTGAGAGCAGAAAATAAAATTGAAATCATTGAATTTTGGAAACACAGAGCTGTTCTCTACGAGGTCAGACTGAAACTCAAAGGATTTCAACACAGGAAGACATGCTGTGAGTGACATGATCAAAACCTACACAATTCAGGAAGATGACAAAAATTATACAATTCAGGCAGGTCACAAGAGTGAAAATATAGATTAGGAGACAGCCCACAATCTTCCTTCTAGATGACAATTTAAAAGCCCTTTATATAATGGAAGTTAAACTTGTGAAATTAATTCCTTCTAAGAGGTGGTGAAAGCATGGTACTTTTTGGGATTAAGGTTCAGTGGCTTAACCAATACAAATAACAACAGCAGCAGCAACACAAACCAACAGTGCCTGAAAAGAGATAGAAGTTTTTCTCTCAGCCTGGCTCGGTGGCTCAGCCTGTAAACCCACGCCTTTGGGAGGCTGAGGTGAGTGGATTGCCTGAGCCCGCGGGTTCGAGACCCGCCTGGGCAACTTGGCGAGACCTCATCTCTACAATAAATCAAAATGAGCCGGGCGTGGTAGTGCGCGCCTGTAGTTCCAGCTACTTGGAAGGCCGAGGCAGAAGGATCACCGGAGCCCAGTAGGTCAAGGCTTCGGTGGCCAGGAGCGGCCACTGCACTCCAGTCTGTGTGACAGAGTCAGACTCCAACTCAAAAAAAACAAAAAAAACAAAAGTTTCTCTCTCATTTAGTTGTCCAATGTAAGAACCTCCAGGCTGCTATGATAGGTCTATGGTGTCAGGGACCCTGCCCCTTCTATCCCACTGTTCTCTCTTCTGGGGTGTCTCCTTTATCCAGGGCGTCCAGGAAGGCTCATCACCATGTCACATGTTAGCCAGGAACACTAAAAGCACAATCCAAAACTCACACACGTCACTTCTACTCAAGCCCATCCTCTAGGAACTCGGCCAGATGATCCCACCCAGCCACAGGGAAAGCTGGGCCATGGTTCCCTAGAGTGACAGTGCATTCCATTGCCAAAAGAGGGAAGGAGGAATGGATACTACGGTTCTCTAGCAGTCTCGGTGACTTAAGGAGTTCCTTTGCTTACTCAGATCAGCCAAAGTTAGTGTTGGAATGAAAATGTCCAGCAATGTGTACGGAGAATCATGTACCACCTTCTCCTTTGTGTTCTTTCACATTGGTTCTCACTGGCAGCCAGAGGCTGCCGCCTCCTTAAATATTCTGGCTGGAGCAAAGGGTTCCCCTTAGCCAAGACCAAATGGAGCTTTCAAAGAGTTTAACGTAAAGAAGGCAAAGACAGTATAAAGACAGAACATACAAGAAACGTGTCAACTTTCTAGCTTAGAGAGTCAAAGACTTCTGTCAATTCTTCCTCACCCTTATCTGGAGGAAATTGGTTTGGCCCAACTTCTCGGGCACGCGGGCCACAGCCCTAATCCCTGGCTCCTGGCTTGTCTCTGCTTGAAGGACGATTGCGCGACAATCATCTTCCAGGAACCCCCTGCAGTACTTCCCTTATACCCGGGTAAGAAGGAGCACCCATCTCCCCACGCCTTGACTTCAGAAGGCCCCATTCGGACCTTCTTGAGTTGCATCCCACCCAGAGCCTGCCCTGCCGCAGAATCCCTTGCCTGATGGTCCTGCTGCTGCTTCCAGGGCCTCTGTGGGTCTCTCCTACGTCTGTCCACTGAGACAGGCACACCCCAAGACCCGAGGGGCAGCTTTCCTGCTCTGGAGGGACAGCACTGCTATCATGACGGGATGAGGGTGCAGCTTGGGCATGTGAGCTGGGTGGCCCCTGTGTGTGTAACGGCCCCTGCTGAGCTAGATGCTCCATTCTGAAGCTGGGACTCCAAACGTTATAAATTTGAACTTCAAATTGCATCACTGTCAGGGAATAAGCATGCAGTGCACATATGCACAGAGAATGCCTCACTCGGGCTCAGGGCGCCAGCATTACCTGAGCCTTCTATCTCCCTGCTTCCACCTCTGCTCAGTGGACTGCATGTCAGTCACCTTGGCTTCTTCAGAATTCATCTAATGATTTTCACCCTCTCTGGTTGAAGGCCGTTACACATGCTGTTCCTTTTCCTCTCAATGCTCTTCCTGCATTCTTCATAAAGCATCTCAGTTTTAAGCTCACCTCCCAGACAAGGACTTCCTCACCCTCCCGCTAGGCCCTTTTTCTCCCAGTGGTCACCCTCCAGCGAGCACCCCGCTGCCCTCATGGCCCTCTCCCAAGGTTAGTACTGAGTTACCTGAGTGTGTATTTATTGTCTGCCTCTTCCATCAGAAGGTGAGTTCCCTGAAGGCAGGATCACATCTGTATTGTGCCAAGAACACAATAGGTACCCAATAAATATTCACCTAGTCATCAAATCAAAAGAAATGAAGCCATCCCCAGGGTGTCCAGGAAGGCCAGACATCCAATCCAATGGCAAGCTTTCTTGGCTTTACTTTCAAAGTAGATCCCTAGAGCTGCCCACTTCTCCTCTCCCTCACTGACTCAGGTCTGAGCCAGGACGTCTGGTACCTGGGTTATCGCAACAGCTGAACAACCAGCTGCTCTCCTCCCTGCCTCTGCTCTTGTGCCCTGCACAACACAACACAGCAGCTGGAACGAAGTCTCATCCTGTTGTCCCCTGGGCAAAGCCTCTATTGTGGCCCACCACCCATAGTCATTAAATCTCTCACTTCAACTTGCAAAGCCCACGTGACCAGGCCTCTGGCCGCCTCTCGGACCACATTTCCCGCTAGTGTTTAAGAGCAGCTAGGATTTCCTTTTCCTGTCAACCACCAGTTCATTTTTTAACTTGGTGATTGATATTATTTTTGATCGACTGAAATCTACATACAATAGGAAAAACAACTCTGTATAGATGAGTTACAAATTTTTTTTCTCAGTTTGACCTTTCTTGTGACTTTGCTTATGGTATTATGTAGTCTGACGCATCAATCTTTTCTTCTATGGCTTCTGGGTCTCCTGTTGTTTCTTCATCTTTAAAATTAAAACCTTTAATCTATTTGGAATTTATCCTGAGTAAGATAAATAGCTTGGGTCCAACTTTGTTTTTCTTTATCTCACATTGCTATGGAATTATTTGTTACCACAACTCTTTTTTTTCCACTATAAAAGTTGTATTCAGATTAAGATTTGGAGATTGACTGAAGGTTTCTCCACACTGACTACCTTCTTTAATCTCACACAGCCTATCATATGACTTTTGTTTTTAAAATATCTTGACATGCTAATATTGCTTCAAGCAATATTGCTTCCTCTCCTGAGTGCAAACTAACTTTGATTTCTCTAAGAATATTTACATTGATCTTTAATATCCTGGTCTTCCCATTTGCTTCCTATAGAAGCTAGGTTCCTGAAGCTTTCTTGCATCACATATCTGTAAAGATTCTTCTTGGAAGGACCCAGCAAAGTCCACTCTTTGTAGTTGATGTTCACAGAAAATCCTCAAAGGCAACTGAGGCCATTTCCCGACCTCTGAGGTCTTCCCTCCAGAACTCCAGGATTAGCGGGTCATAGGGTGACACAGGCTGCAGCAGAGTCACCTGGGCTTCCTTTTACTTGCCCACCACACTATCAGGCATTTTAGAAACTTAAGATCAGTAGTGACGAGCAAGTTGAGTCCATCTTTTTGCACTGGAATGGTAGATTCAGCTGGATATATGCCACGCTGATAGAAAATGCCGTTGAGACCAGATGCTGGAGAACCGCCGCCTGCGGCCACGTGCAGACAATGGGGCACTTCTCTGGCACACCGCCAGGTCCACAACTCTTAATGGTACCTGAAAGATACTACATAGCTATTTGTTTACTTCTTTTTTGTTTATCATCACCACAAGAAATTAAACTGCATTAGGGCAAGGACCTTGGCCATCTTTATTTTCCACTGTATCTCCAAAGTCTCACAAGCCTCTGGACAGAGGAGATGCTCAGTCAGTATTTAGAGAATAAAAGAATGAACAAAAGGGTGTATCAGAGAGCTCCAATCACAATGAGGCTGCATAACAAACCACCCAAAGCTCACAGGACTCACAGAAAATAACACTGATACCTGGGTCCTTCCTCCTGGAGATTCTTATTTCATTGGTCTGGGATGCAGCCTGGACATCCAGATTTTTTTTCCCCAAACTCCCTAGGAGAGAGTCTGGGAGTCTCCCTAGGAGAGTGCAGCGATGTTTGAGAACTGATATCGATGTTTGCCATTACTCTGATGATAGCCCAGGTTTGAGTTGCCTAGTTACAATGCTATTATAGGAACTACTTGGGACTTAAATGTAAGCAGTCAAGCTATAGAATTCAGGTTCCAAAGTGTAGTGTTCGTTCTATGAGTATATCTCATTGGGAGAAAAGAATTTCTTGTCAACTGAATCAAAGCCCCCAAGTCTTAAGGATTTATGAAAGATCCAGGTCTCAATGATATTTAATGTCAAATATATTGAAGAGAAAATTAGCCTTTGCTCTTGTTACGCTATTTGCTATTGTTAGGACAATCCTGTAATGTAAGGCCAAGATCATTTAATACTGTGACTATTTTTACTTCTTAGGAGAACAAGATACAATTAAAAGAGGGTGAGGAGTTATCTACTGTTTTTTGACAAGATACTGCCAACGACCCTGGACTTCTCCCCCAAAGACAGGCAGAATCAGCATATCCTTTGTCTGAAGCTTTCTTGTTTAGAAGTCCTGCTTGACTGACCTTCTGATATATTGCCTCCGTAAGTAAATTGGTAAGAAACTTCTCTTTTTGTTACCTAAGTAAGCCAAAATAAAATTATGATTGGATGCCAGCATAGGACCATAATTTCTGTACCAAGAAGAGTAGGAATTAGAACTCCCCTCCCTCACCCTTGGAACAGTCACTTGGTTGTCACACGGGGGGCTTAGCAGGGTTCTGGATTCCAATCGTTTATGCTGAAGGCAGGGCAGGTAATACAGGACGCTACTGACACTGTGAACGAGGAATAAAGGGAGAGAGAAAACTCTAGTTGCTGTCTCTCTTTGGGTCCTGCAGCCATCTCATTGTGATCAGAAGAATCAAAGTGCCGTCTAGCCCAGAGGAGTCATTTCCAACCAGCAAACTCTAAAATCACTGTGTGTTTTGAGTGGCATCTAACACTCAACAGGCACTTAATAAATATTCACTAATAAAATTAGGCCACTCAGCACCTAGCAGGAAGATAAGCCCATTTTTTTGTTGTTTTATACTTGGGTAATTGATAAAAAAATAATTGCAAAGCTCTAAATGTTTAGCAGTGATTAGCTAAAACCATCACCTCCAAGCCCTTCCCACTTGGATAAACGCATTCCCATGAAAATATTCAGAACCTGAGGAACCACAGGGAAAGGAGCCAACAAAAGCAGCCCAAAGAGTTTTGCATGATCTCCGTAAGCTACCTAATCTAACCATTTTGAGTGATCTATGTAAATTAATTACACTTTCTGATTAGGTGGTCTTTTAGCTTGCATATTGAAGTTTGCCACTAATTGCAGCGAGGCAGGAGGCCACTTGATTGGTATGGGAAACAAGAGGCCTTTATTTCATTGAACTGAAACACTGAACAGTTCATGCTTAAGGGGAAAAAAACTAAAATGTATGCCAGTTCTCAAAATTCAAACTACGCAACTCTTGTTCATTTTTCCCCCCGATTCCAATCCCCTTCTATGGCTCACTGGGGAGTTTTCTTTATAAATGTCAGAATGACTTCTAAACACCCACTAACTCAAAACTATTACAATAGAGCAGCCCAGAAGCCTGAATTTTGCATCACTAATGTTAGGGGGAGAGAAACCCACCCTTTTGATATTAGTCACATTAAATGCCATTTAATTGCTAGTGCAGCTGTTTCCAGATGTGACTTTATTTTGTTTCTGCCAACCAGCCAGTCTGTGATTTTCATTAACTTCATCATTAAGGGAAAATAAATAAATAAATAAAAGCTTGCACTATACTTGAGGCCAAGCAGAATAAAGTATTCTTTAATTTTTTTAAAAAATAGTTGTCATTGTAGTGAACAGACTGCTTTTAATTCTTTGAAATATTTCTGAATGACATTTCATGACTCTTTCCCACCTCCAACCTTGCAGCCCTGCGCCAGGATACCACATTTCCATTCTTTCTCCACATTTGAGTGACCCCTGCCATCCAATAGTGAATCCATGGGTGGGGAGCTATGCAGGAAGCTTTTGCTGATTTAATGCAATCCTAGCAAAAGAAAGATTCCTCATTACAAATCACAGAGGAGTTCTCCTGTCTGCTTCCCAGAGGGGTCCTCACCGTATGCTGGCACACACACCATTGCAGGCCTGGCGCTCAGGGCCTCACCGCAGGTTGCGCCCCCTCCAGGGCCAAGGGCCTTGCTTCCGCGAGATGGTCTACCCATCTACCCGTGGGTAAGGGTGAGTTATTCCATCCTCTACATCTAGCTTCAAAGACAGCCATTTCAAGTCACATCCAACAGGGCAGTGCAGTGGGAAGGACTTCACTGGGCATCGGGAGGCTAGCATTCCAGGCTGGTTCTCTCCCAGAGCCGGAGGACCCCAGGCTGGCTCTCTCTGCAGAGCTGGGTGTCTGCTCCAGCCCTTCCTCTTCGCTGGCAGCTCCCCTTTCCTGGCCTGTGTGGGTTTCATTTCAGATGCTCTCAAGTTCCTTCCACTTCTAACAACTTCCGAGGCTGCCTCTGCTGAAACTTTGCATACTCAGGTTTTCTGTGTCAGTCTAAGGTAGGTGCACACACAGGAGGCAAGGGTCAGCTTCCATTCTCCTTATCTCCAGAGCCTAAAGGCTGAACCTTGCAAAAGTGCAATAAGTGTTTGTTGGATGAATGGGACTGTGAATTTCAAGACTATGAAGTAATACACTTTTATGAGCAATATTCGTAGGTGTGGCAGCCGTGGCAGCAGCCAGCTTGTTTTTGGCGCATACACTATGAGCTCGGCATTGTGCTCAGGGCCTGTATGGTTTGTCTCATTTAATTGAAAGAGACAAGCTCGCATTTTCTTTTTCCCTATGTGGCAAACATTGCTAAATAGAATCTGTATTTATCTTCATCCTTGTTGCTAGAACCTCAATTTTGTTTGGGGTGGCAGTGTAAATTTAGAAACAAGACCTCCCCCAGACACCCTTGCTCCTTGGGGTAAACCATGTGGCTCAGTTCTGGCTTATGGGATGGAATCAGGTCTACTGGTTGGGGTTGATGGGCAAGCTATCATTTTCTAGGGAAAAGGGGAAACCTCAGCTGGACATGGACTTTTTGCCTCCCCTGACTTTCTGCCTGGGGCGTGGACACAATGCCCGCTGCCAGGTGGCTCAGCCATCTTGCTCTCGCATAGACAAGAGTAGGTGGGGACTAGATGTGGAGCCTGTGTTCTTGCGGCTTTCTCAAGTGGAGGCATCAGCCCTGCCCTATACCTCTGAACTCCCGGCTAGGTGGGAAAGCCAGACCTCCTAACTAATGGATTCTACCTTGCGGACGTGCCATTTATGAAGTAAGCACTGCACTGCTGCGTGTTTTCCCAAATGTGAACAGTCCTGGCTTCTGCTTTCATAAGCTCTGACTTCCTCCTTCTTCCAAGAGCCACCTCACCCCTGTCTCAGTGCTGCTCCTCCACGACTCTCTGCCTCTCTATCTTGGGCTTTGTTGGGCTGCTTTCGTATTAACTACATGTTCTGTGTTCTTTGTTACCTGAAAAAGAAAATACAATTTATACATCTGGAAAAGGAGAGGAGACTTTATTTCTTATAAAGCATTGCAGTCTACAAGATGGCCATCCCACAGGCTGGGATACACAGCCTCCTGCCAAGGCCAGAGACAGGCACTTTGAGGGAGGAGGAGTTCATGCAGGAGCTTTACGCCGAACAGGTTAGTGAAGCATCCATCTTCAACAGGTTACAGGAGAAGCTATGGATATTTGTGAAGGTGGTCCTGATGCATGCACATTGAACAAACATGCATGTAACATATGATCTTTGTTCACTTGAGGTGGTCACTTGACATTTAAATGTATGACAGTTAGGCCCTGTACATCAAAAGGTCTTTTCAGATACAATGGCCCTTAAGTGCACAGTCTTTGTGAACAGGCCAGAGCCAGTCCATGTTTGGTGGTCTTGTATCAGGAGGTTATTAAAATCAGTCTCTTGTCTAATGAAAGCTGTAGTTATGGCTGGTGGAGCAGGGGTTCACTTAATCTGTGAGCTGGATGAGTTGTAAGTATTTTAATACTGCTTATCTTGAGGCCAGTGCTTGTTTAGCTGCTAGAGAAAAATAAAAATTTTGAGACAGTTAGAACATAATGTATTCAAGTGTAGGGGTGTGTGATTTAACCCTTGCCTGGCATGATCTTAGATCCTGTTTCTAATTTGGTATCTTGTTGCCACAAAGAGTATCTTCAGTCAGACTTACGAACTCTATTTTAACATGAATACTTTCAGTTGTTGTGTCTAAACTGCAAAGGGAAGAAGAATATAGCAAGGCATGTCTGGCCTCCCTTCCCATCAGGTCTGGGAACTAAGTGGTAAGGTTTTTCTGGGGTCTGGCCAGTCAAGAGGGGGATCTGTTCAGTCAGTGGGGCTTCGGATTTTATTTTTAGTTGACATCTTGATGCCCTGGCACCTGTGGCCGCACTGTCCGGGGAAAGTCTGCTCCTCCCAGGGCTGGCCATTTCTTAGAGAAACAACTGTCAGGAGAGACAGGAGAAACAACTGTCTCTGGCCATATCTCCCCAAACGCCTCATCTTGTTTGATCTCAGAAGCTAAGTAATGTTGGACCTAGCTAATACTTGGTTGCACACAACTCTGGGAAGTGTACCTTTCACTTGTGAACTAACCAATTTTGAATCCTTACTCTGAACCACCTTCTCTACCTAGCTTGTATATGCCAGGAGACAATATTTCTCTACCGTAACCACCCCTAGCTCAGGGACTGGACAACTAGGGACACCACTATTGTTAGAGCCCACCAATATTCCTCAAAATGTCCAATCCTAATAACCCTGCTCAGCTGCACCCCCTGCCTCACCATGGAAACCACAATCAAGCTGTGCCCATTCGTCCCCTCCATCCTGGTGTCTCCCGACCCTGGAGCTCCGGCACTGCCTGCCTGGTATGGCTCTCCCGCTTTGGGAACTGTAAGTTAAAACTATCATTATGATGGCAAAAGTCTTGTTGGCTTCACAGGCCTGAATGAAACCCATGTTTTAAGACAATTTCCAATAGCTTTACCCAGCTTACCCACTCCACACACCAAGACCTTTGTAGCAAGGACAGGAAGAGGTTCTGGGTTTCTGCATCTGCTATTCTTATTCTATCTTCAGTACTCCACTTGCTCATCAATATTAATCAAGGATTATAAGCCCCTTAACTGGGAGTAATTATTGCCTCTCTTGATAAATTAGAATTGTTTTCTTTTGCAAAAGATCTCAAGTCTCTATCAGGAGAGGTGCCTAGTGACAATATAATAACAATATACTATACACTAGCAAACAGTCAAAAATAATTTAAAAACTGGGCACACAGATTCTTAAGATGTTAAAGTTGAACGAGGCCTTAGGAATCATCTAGAGAATAGACTCTGGTCTCCTCCTATAACCCAGAGAGGTGAAGTGACTTATCCAAGGTACACAAGGAGCCAATAAGATTCAAAGTATAAATACTTTGCATAAGTAACTTCCTTCAATGTTGAGTGCTTCATATGCACAAATTCATAAGTAGATGTTAGAAAAGAAGTGGCAAATGGACTCAAAGATAAAACAGATCTTGATCCTATCTCCAAGGAAGCTGCTATCTCTTGGAGGAAAAATTCAGAATCAGTAAATAATTAGAACTCAGGATAGAAACCAGGCTAAGTACAGATAAGTAAAAGGACTACAATTGTTGATATCCTCTCTTTGCTAAAACCCCACTAAGAGAATACTAAATAATTTTAAATGGCTCACAAAGGCAACAAGGACAGAGCAGGAGGTAACAGTAAATAAAAGAATTAATCACAGTATTTTTATTATGTTTTGTACACCATAAATACATACAATTTTTATTTGTCAATCAAAAAGTAAAACACAAAAGATGACATCAGGAAGATTATTCACATTCTTAATTCCCAGCTATGCTACGAAAACTCATATTGAATTTTACATCCATATAGCAATTGCAAGACAACAAGCACCTCTGTGAGTAGAATGATACCACCACTAGTCACATGATTGCATTTTTAGGCTCAATCTACCAATAAGAAATATCCATCTTAAATATATATGCACCCACCACAGGAGCACCCATATTTATAAAACAATTGCCATGTAAACTAAGAGAGAACAAAGATATCCCTACACTCATAGTCAGAGACTTTAATACCCCACAAACATCCCTAGACAGATCACTGAAGCAAAAAACCTACAAAGAGATCCAGAACCTTAACTTGACACTCAACCAGTTGGACTTAATAGACATCTACAGAACACTCCACCTAACAAACACAGAGTATACGTTTTATTCATCAGCACATGGGAATATACTCCAAGATTGATCACATTCTCAGGCATAAATCAAGTATGAACATATTTTAAAAGGTTAACATAATATCAAGTATCTTCTCAGACAAGTGAAATAAAAATAAAGTTATTACAGTCAGGAACCCTCCAAAACACTCAAAAACATGGATATTAATCAACTTGCTCCTGAATGACTTTTGAGTCAACACAGAAATCAAGACAGAAATAAAAAGATTCCTGGAAACAAATGAAAACAAAAATACAGTATATCAAACGCTCTGGGATACCATGAAAACAATACTGAGAGGGAAGTTTACAACATTACACACACCTCTCAAGAGGATAGAGGGATCTCAAGTAAATAGCTTAACATCACAGCTAAGGGAGCTGGAAAGGTAAGAACAATTAAACCCTAAATTCAGTAGAAAAATTCACATTACTAAGATAAAATCATAATTGCAGGAAATAGAAGCCAAAAATGTCATAGAAAGGATCAACAAATAAAAAGTTGGTTCTTTGAAAAGATGAATAAGATTGACAGACCCCAGAGTGACTCAAAAAAGAGAGACAGGAAGTTTGAATAAATCCAATTAGAAATGAAAAGGGCAATGTCACAACTGACTCTGAAGTAATTCAAAAGATTATTAGAAATTACTATGAACATCTATATGCAAATAAACTAGAAAACATAGAGGAAATAGAGGAATTCCTGGCATCACACAACCTCCAAGATTTGAAACAAGAAAGAACTTGAAACCACAAACAGACGATAACAATCCAAGAAATCAACTCAATTATAAAGAAACCTTGCCAAAAAAAGCTGAATTCTACAAGACATACAATAAAGAGCTGAAAGCAATTTTGTTGAAAATATTCCAAACAATTGAGAAGCAAGGAATTCTTCCTAGCTCACTCTATAAAGCTAATACCATTCTAATATCTCAAATTGGCAAAGACCCAACAAGGAAAAAGAATTGCAGGCCAATTTTGCTGATTAACATAGATACAAAAATTCTCCACAAGATTCTGACAGATTGTATCCAATAACTCATTTCAAGGATGATCCATCATGACCAGGTGGGCTTCATTCCCAGGATGGTAGGGCTGGTTCAACATTCATAAGTCTATAAATGTAATTCATCACATTAACAGGTGTAAAACCAAGAAACACATGATTATCTCATTAGACACAGAAAAAACATTTGATAAAATCCAGCATCCCTTCTTGATTAAAAAAAAAACCCTCAAATGCCTAGACATCGCAGGAACACTCTTCAAAATAAGAGCCATCTATGACAAATTTGCAGCCAACATCCTGCTTAGTGGGCAGAAGCTGGAAGCATTCTTCCTAAGAACTGGAACAAGACAAGGATGCCTACTCTCACCCCTCCTGTTCTACATAGTTCTGGAAGTCCTAACCAGAGCAATCAGGCAGGAGAAGGAAATCAAATAGGAAAAGAGAACTTCAGTAAAGTCTTAATATAAAAAATAAACCAAAAAAAGACAGTTGCATTTCTATACACCAACAACAAGCAGGTTGAGAACCAAATAAACACAATTCCATTCACAATAGCCACCAAAAAAATACCTTGGCATCCACCTAACCAAAGAAGTGAAAGACCTTAACAATGATAACTGTAAAACACTGCTCAAAGAAATCAAGGATGATTCAAACAAATGGAAAAACATCCCATGCTCATGGGTTGGAAGAATCAATATTGTCAAGATATCCATCCTACCCAAGGCAATCTACAGATTCAATGGAATCTCTGTCAAATTGCCAACATCATTTTTCACAGACCTAGAAAAGACAATACAGAAATTCATATGAAAGTCAAAAAAGAGCACAAATAGCCAAAGCAATCCTCAGCAAAAGCAACAAAGAATGAGGCATCATACTTACAGACTTTAACCTTTATTACAATATTACAACAACCAAGACAGATGGTACTGGTACTGGAATAGACACATAGCCCAGTGGAACAGGTCAGAGAATCTAGAAATAAAACCACAGTCCCTCAACCAACTCATCTTTGACAAAGCAATCAATAAACAGTGAGGAAAGGAATCCATATTTAGCCAATGGTGCTGGGAAAACTGCTTAGCCCCATGCATAAGAATGAAAGTGGACCCCTACCTATCACCATATGCAAAAATTAACTCAAAATGGAGTAAGGACTTAAATATAAAACCTCAAACTATAAGAATCTTAGAAGAAAATGTAGGGAACATTCTTCTGGACATTGGAGTAGGCAATGAACTCATGACCAAGTCCTCAAAAGCAAATGCAACAAAAGCTAAGATTGATAGGTGGGACTTTGCACAGCAAAAGAAACCATCAAGAGAGTAGAGAGGCAATCCACAGAATGGGAAAAAAAAACTTGCAAGCTATACATCTGGTAAAGGCCTAACATCCAGGATCTACAAGGAACTCAAATGACTTGAATGAAAAAAAACCCACCACATTAAAAATGGGTAAAGAACATGAACAGACACTTCCCAGATGAAGACATGCAATCGGTCAACAAACACGTGAAACAATACTCACCCTCACTAATCATCAGAGTAAAGCAAATCAAAACTACAATGAGATACCACCCAACACCAGTAAGGATGGCTATCATTAATAAATCAAAAAAACAACTAGTGCTGGTGCAGCTGCAGAGAAAAGGGAATACGTCTACACTGTTGGTTCAGCCTAGTTCAGCCTTTGTGGAAAGCAATGTGGTGATTTCTCAAAGAACTGAAAATTGAGCTTCCATACAATCCAGTAAACCCGTTTCTGGGAATATACCCAGAGGAACATAAATCACTTTACCATAAAGACACCTGCACACACATTTATTGCAGCACTATTCACAATAGCAAAAATATAGAACCAACCTAGATGCCCATCAAAAGTGGACTGGATAAAGAAGATGTGGTATGTATACAATTGAATATTATGCGGCCATAAAAAACAAAATCATGACCTTCACAGCAACATGGATGCAGCTGGAGACCATCATACTCAGTGAATTATCACAGAGACAAATCACTGAATACTGCATGTTCTCACGCAGGCCCTGATCACTGATCATACGAGCACAAGGGTGGGACTGGCAGGTGCTAGACACTGCTGAGGGAGAATGGGAGGGAGAAGAGGGCATGTGGCAACACACTGGGCACCTGGTCCACTATCGGGGAGAGAGAGGGCCTACTAGAGACTCAAACTTCACCTGCATGCAACTGACTTATGTAGTAAATCTTCACAACTCTAAAATACAAAATAAAAAACCCCAAATGATTGCCTTTTTAGCTCCATTTGTCTCCCTACATAGACAAGTTACTTTCTGTACCTTATATTCCCACACTTCAGATAACAACTGAGCTCTTCATCTGCTCAGAAGGGGAGAAGACTGTAAACACCATTATGAAACAAGTTCTCAGAAGCCTTTGGCGGCCATAAGGTATAGCCAGCAAGCAGGATAGCGTAAGAATTTGATCTTTCCTTAGAACTATGAATCACAGTTTTTAAACATTAGAAAATACAAAAAGCAGTGGTGACTGACTAAGCAGAATAGAGAAAGTTACAACCTAAGTACTTATAGGGGCACCAAGAAAGAGAAGTGAAACCCTTGGCCCCACAGCATCATTGGAGGAGGTCAGTGCTGGAGTCGCATTCCCTTTCCAACACCAGCACCCAGTCAGAGGCCTACCTCAATTCTGCCAAGAAACAGAAGCGTTATTCTCCGGAGAAATGGAACCTGAGGCAATCTGGATTTGGAAACATGTCAGAGAAGTCAGGGATGAGTAGCCACTGAAAATAGTGGAATTAGTGAAAAGTGGACACATGGTACCCAATCTTCCCCATTCCCAAAATTCCAGTTTCCTTTCTCCAACTGTTTACCAAGACAGCAGCATGGAGGATTCCTCTCTAGAGAAATATAAAAGTACAGAACCAGTGAAAAACCTCCACAAACTGTCACCTGGCAGGGGTTGGTTGTGTGGTGGTGGTGTCCCTAAGACAACTGAGCTTTCCTCCTCATCAACCCACATTGGAGCCTGTGGGTGGACAAGCCACCCATGCACCCACATTTCCAGGCAGCGTCGTGGTGCCTCTTGAATATGAATGGATGACCAAAAAGCACTGGACCCTTGATGAAAGCTTCCAAGGAGAGAGACCAAATCAAGAGAATGAATATGCTGGAATAGTACAGGTAGCAGAATAAAATGTCAAGAGAACTATATTAGAAAATCAGAGACATGAGAAAATACTGTACTCAAAAAACAAATGTAAGATGCTATGTAAAAGGAAGGCTAAGAGGTCAACAAACTGCTCCTGGAAATTAAAAAGATGATAGCTGAAGCCAGGCGCAGTGACTCACATCTGTTATCCCAATACTTGGGGAGGTTGAGGCAGGAAGACTGCTTGAAGCTAGAAGTTCAATACCAGCCTGGGCAACATAGCAAGACCCTGCCTCTACCCAAAACTTAAAAAATCAGTTGGGTGTGGTGGTGCATGCCTGTAGTCCTGGCTACTTGGAAACTAAGTTAGGAGGATCACTTGTGACCAGGCGTTCAAAGCTGCAATGAGCTATGATCTCACCACTGCATTCCAACCTGGGAAACAGGGTAAGATCCTGTCTCTAAGGGAAAAAAAAAGATGATAGCTGAACTAAAAAGCTCAATAGGACTGGAAGGTGAAATTGATGAAATTTACCAGAAAATGAAACAAATAAAGAGAGGGAAAAATAGAACAGAAAAGATAATACATATTAGAGCAGTGCTAGGCTATAGAAATACATTACAAGCTACATTTGTAATTTAATTTTTATAGTAGCCACATTAAAAAGGTAAGAATAAAACAGGTGGGGTTAATTTTAGTAATATATGTTGTGTAGTCCAATAAATCCAAGATAATACCCATTCAACATGTAATCAATATAAAAATTATGAATGAAAGAGACACAATCCTCTTTTCATATAGCATTCCTCAATTTGGGCAATCTATGTTTTGAGTGCTTAGTGGCTCAAGGCTACCATATTGGAGAGCACAGATACAGAAGCTCTACCTAGATGGTCCAATGTCTGAATAATGGAGTTCAGAAAAGGCAACAGGGAGGAAGATATGGGATTCTGGAAACAGAAGACTCAACGCAGGAGCAAAGCAGGAGGATGCTCTCAGGAGGATAGGTATGTGGCAGGGAGTGCCCAGGCCCCAGTGGAGCTGGAAGGTAGGGGCTCCGGGAGGGAGGATCCGTGTCAGAACACAAATGTGATCTGTTTAAAGGTTTGGCGAAATTAGTTCACCAGTTGTTTGACAGATTTGCTGAAGCATTTGGAAAAAGTTAGGCATTTACGGAAAGTGAAAATTAAAAACATCAAGGCTATCATTAACTATGAGAAAAATAGTTGGGGGGAAAATCAAACACATAATAATCGTACAATAATTGACTGAGGAGAACAAGACCCTCAGCTCTTATTAAGGAAAGTTGGTAAACACTGTGAAACATGGAGAAACCAGGAACCAAGTAGCATAGCCTGGATTCCAAGAAGTGGCTCGTGTGAGGAACGCGGAGGTGAACCCCCAAGGAAGCAGGTTACAAGAGCCACGTGCCTCTGGGAAGTGAGAGGGGAGGAGGCGGGAGGGTGCCGTCTTTGGCATCCTTTGGACATTTGATTTTTTTTAAAACCTCTATCTATGTAATATATTGATACAAGTAAATAATTCAACAGTACATATTTTAAAAAGTAACAATGCTACTATAGGTAAATGCTAAGGGAGTTAAGAGTAGAGAGGTGAGATACTTCCAGAAAGAGGAGACTAGAGAAGTCTTTTTGGAGAAGTTGGAATTTTCACTGCTTCTTGAAAGATTCTTATAATTTCTACTATCCCCCAGCCTGGGGAGATGTTTACGTGAATAAAAATATCGATCACAGGTGTCTTAAGAAGTCAGAGGGAAGGATGGCAAGAATGCTGCATTTTTTTGCAATTATTTTCCCTTTTCAACAGCTCAGGTTGCTGTAACTGGTGATCTTGCTTGTAGAATTTGGAGCTGGAAGAATCTTCAAGATGCTCTGGTTCTGTAGCCCTCATGCTTGGTGAATCATGATAGTCACCCACGGGATTGTTTAGTAAAAGTCCTGTTCCTGAGCCCGGACCCAGACCCCTGCATCAGGGGTGCGGAGCTGCATTTTCACAAAACTCTCAGGGATGTGATCCCTTCCTGAACAGTCGCTTCTTCATTTTACAGTTTAGGGAAACTGACACACGCATGGGTTATACCAGTGGTTCTCCGAGTGTGGCCCATGGACCGACATCTTCAGCAACATCTGGGAACTTGTTAGAAGTTAAAATTTGTCAGAACTTGTGAATTCTCAGGTCCCTCACTCCAGATCTACTGAACAGAAATTCAGTGTTTCAGTTGAGTATCCAAGTGAACATGGTGCCCACTCAAGTTTGCTATTGTTATAGCAGTTTGTATAATATAAAGCTAGAACCCAAGGAGACTTTCCCCATGATATAGTCACATTCCTCACTTTATAAAAGAGACACGGAGGCACAGAAAACCGAAACAACTTGCCCACCCCAGTGGCAGCAGCCGCCTTGGCACCAGAGGGAACATATGAACAGCCTGAGCCCTAAACCACATTCATGAATGACTGGACCGAGCTCAAAACCATCTCCTTCCAGACTTCTCCACGGGTGCAGGGCATCCAATAACCTTTAAATCAGTATTGGTCAAGTGTTCTGTTACTGGCAGCTGAACATATTCCATATTCTATGATCCAAGGGTCTTCTAAAAACCCTCTGAGGCCTTTTCATATCATCATCTCCTTGAGATAACTTGGGCAGCTGTGGCTTAGTATATGAAATCCAAACTGAAAAGTATCTGTCTGTCCCTTCCTCTGGGCTTTCACAGGATCTTGTATGATCTTTATCACAGCACTTGGACCACTTGGTCCAATACTATAAGGGTTAGTTATTGGATCACAAGCCTCTCAATTTTGTGCCCCTAGAGCTTAGCACAGTGCCTGGCACACAGGGTGGAACTGAGTGAGTAAATAGTTGTGACGTGAATGGATAAAGAACAGATTCTGTGTTCATGTTACAAATCAGTGTGTGCTACTGCTCCTCTTTTATTTCATCTACAGGCCCGGCTATTTCCTCAACTAAGGGTTTGCTAACTTCCCTATTTATAAATAAGTTAACAGCCAGGCCAGTGGCTCAGCCTGTAATCCCACACTTTGGGAGGCTAAGGTGAGTGGATTGCCTGAGCCCGCGGGTTCGAGACCCGCCTGGGCAGCAAGACTTCATCTCTACATAAATCAAAAAATTAGCCGGGGGTGGAAGCGCGCGCCTATAATTCTGGCTACTGGGAAGGCTGAGGCGGAAGGATCGCCGGAGCCCAGCAGGTCAAGGCTGCGGTGGCTGGGAGCGGCCACTGCACTCCAGTCTGGGCGACAGAGTTAAAATAATAATACCTTAACAATTTAATTTTCCCTTTGTTTCCCCTTTATTCCAATAGATTTAGGGGTAGTTTTTGGTTATGTGGTTGCACTGTACGGTGGCAAAGAAGTCTGGTCTTCAAGCGTACCCACTGCTCCCACCTGTGCACACTGTACCTGAGGGGTGATGTTTTTGCCCCTCCACTCCTTCCCCCCACCTTCTGAGTCTCCAGTGTCCACTATACCATTCTCAATGCCTTTGCAGATCCTTAGCTTCGCTTCCACTTATAAGTGAGGACACGTGGTGTTTGGTGTCCTGCTCCTGTGTTAGTTAGTTCACTTAGGGCGATGTTCTCCAATTCCATCCCAGTTGCTGAAAGCTACATTATTTCATTCTTTCTGATGGCTAAATAGCATTCAATGGTGTATATAACTCATTTCTATTATCCATGGATTAGCTGATGGGCATTTAGGTTGGTTCCACATCTTTGCGATTGTGAACCGTGCTGCGAAGAACATGCGGGCACTGGTGTCTTTTCTATATCACAACCTCTGTTCCTTAGGTTAGACACCTAGTGGCATCTCACTGGATCAAATGGTCAACCTACTTTTAGTTCTTTGAGAAGTCTCCAAACTGCCTTCCACAGAAGCTGTACTAATTTGCGATCTCGCCCACAGCACATAAGGTTTTTTCATCACAACTGTGCCAACATCTGTTGTTTTTTGATTTTTTAATAGTGGCTGTTCTTACTGAGTGGCATCTAAGTGGTATCTTATTGTGGGTTTAATTTGCATTTCCCTGATGATGAGTGATATTGAGCATTTTTTCATGTTTGTTGGTCATTTGCGTATCTTCTTTTGGGAGATGTCTGTTTGTGTCAGTTATCCACTTTTTAATGGGGTCATTCCTTTTTCTTGCTGATTTGTTTGAGTTCTTTGTAGATTCGGAATGTATAGTTTGTGACTATTGTCTCCCATTCCGTAAGTTGCCTATTGGCTCTGTTGATCATTTATTTTGCTGTGCAAAAGCTTTTTGGTTTAATTAAGTCCCACCTATTTATTTTTGCTTTGTTGCATTTGCTTTTGGGTTTTAGTTATACATTCTTTGCCTATGCCAATATTCTGAAGAGTTTTCCCTATATTTTATTTGAGAAAACTCTTCAGTTTTCCCTATATTTTTATTTATGATTTCGAGTCTGACATTTAAGTCTTTAAATTATCTTGAGTTAATTTTTGTACATGGTGACAATAGGAATCAAGTTTCATTTTTCTGCATGTCACTATATTTTCCCAGCACCATTTAGTGAACAGGCATTATTTCTCTAGTGTATGTTTCTGCTGCTTTCTCAAAAGTCAGTTAGTTATATGTACAAGGTCTGACAATTAAGTTCACAAACTTGCCAGAGTACACTTATGTTGGCAGCACTGTACAAACAACTCTGTAAGGTTTCATAATCTTGGTATATCAGTGTCTCACAGCTGTGTTTGTGTCGATGTGTTGTAGTGTCTTGCTGAGTGGTGTTCATATTGTTGTTGCATATTTCTGTGTGCTGTCATGAGAATGTTGGAACTTGAATTGGAGCATTGAACAAACATTAAATTTCTTGCTAAAATTGGCAAGAGTGGGAGTGAAATCAAGGATATGTTAGCCCAAGTTTATGAGGATAATACCACAAAGAAAATGGCAGTGTACAAATGGATTAAATGGTTTTCGGAGAGGGGAGAAGGCGTCACTAATGAAGAGAGGTCAGGACAGCCAGTAATGAGCAAAACGTTGCAAAAACTCATTGGATCATGTATCAAATTCGTTGACTATGAGAAGCATGGCAGACTAAATAAACATCAATAGAGAAGCAGTTAGAAAAATCTTAACTGAAAATCTTGGAGTGAGAAAGGTGTGTGCAAAAATGGTCCCAAGAGAGCTCTTGCATTATGACAATGCACCGGTTCACATAGCACTGTTTGTGAAGGAGTTTTTAGCCAGCAAACAAATAACTGTATTGGAACACCCTCCCTACTCACCTGATCTGGCCTCCCATGACCTTTTTCCTTACCCAAAGATAAAGGAAATATTGAAAGGAAGACATTTTGAAGATATTCGGGATATCAAGGGTAATACGACGACAGCCCTGATAGCCATTCCAGAAAAAGAGTTCCAAAATTGCTTTGATGGGTGGACTAGGTGCTGGCATTGATGCATAGCTTCCCAAGGGGAATGCTTCAAAGGTGACCATAGTGATATTCAGCAATGGGGTATGTGGCACTTTTTTCTAGGATGAGTTTGTGAACTTAATTGTCAGACCTCGTAAGTGTGTTTATTTCTCGATTCTCTATTCTGTTCCATTGGTCCGTGTATCTGCCCTTGTACCAAGACCATGCTTTTTTGGTTACTATAGCCTTGTAGTATAATGTGATGCCTCTAGCTTTGTTCTTTTTATTTAGGATTGCTTTGGCTATTCTGGTTCACTTTGGGTTCCATATGTTTTAGGATTGTTTTTTCTAATTCTGTGAAAAATGATGGTAGTTTGATAAGGATTGCATTGAATTCTAGATGACTTTGGGTAACACGGTCATTTTACCAATGTTGATTCTTCTAATCCATGAGCTTGGGATGTTTCTTCGTTTGTATCCTGTAATTTCTTTCATTAGTGCTTTGTAATTCTCCTTATAGAGATCTTTCATCTCCTTGGTTAAATATATTCCTTGGTATTTCTACTCTTTGACTGCAACTGTAAATGAAATTGAGTTGTTGATTTGATTCTCAGATTGGTTGCTATTGTGTATAGCAGTGCTACTGATTTGTGTGTGCTGATTTTATATCCTGAAGCTTTACCAAATTCACTTATCAAGACAAAGTGTCTTTTGGAAGAGTCTTTAGGATTCCCTAGATATAATACCATATTGTGGGTATACAGAGATAGTTTGATTTCTTCTTTTCAAATTTGGATACCTGTTATTTCTTTTTCTTGCCTAATTGCTCTGGCTAGGAGTTCCAGTATTATATTGAATAGGAGTGGTGAATGCATTCAACTTGTTCCAGTTCTGAAGGGGAATGCATTCAACTTTTCTCCATTTAGGATGACATTGGCTGTGGGTTTGTCATATATGACTTTTATCATTTTGAGGAATGTTCCTTCTATGCCTGTTTTGCTGAGGGTTTTTATCATGAGAGAATACTAGATTTTATCAAATGGTTTTTCTGCATCTATTGAAATGACCATATGCTTTTTGTTTTTAAATATGTCATGTAGTGAATCATATTTATTGACTTGCATATGTTGAAGCATCCTTGCATCCCTCAGATAAAACCTACTTGGTTGTGGTGAATCAATTTTTTTATTGTGCTGTTGAATTCAGTTTGCTAATATTTTGCTGAGTATTGCATCTATGTGCATGAGGAATATTGATCTGTAGTTTTTGTTGTTGTTGTTGTGGTCCTGGTTTTGGTATCAATTCTGTTTATCTTCTCAAAGAACGAACTTTTTGTTTCATTGATCCTTTAAAAAAAATTTTCAATTTAATTTAGTTCTGCTCTGCTCTTCATTATTTCTTTTCTTCTGTTATCTTTGGGTTTGGACTATTTGTGTTTTTCTAGTTCCTTGTTAGGTTGTGAATATGTCATCTTTCAGTCTTATTAATGGGCCTTAAGTACTGTAAGTTTTCCTTTGAGCACAGTTTTGGCTGTGTCCCAGAGGTTTTCATAACTTGTTTCATAGTTGTAACTTATTTCAATAAATGTTTTACTTTCCATTTTTATTCCATTGTTGACTCAGGGATCATTCAGGAGCAGATTGTTTAACATCCATGTTTTTGTTTGGTTTTGTGAGCTCTTCTCAGAGTTAATTTCTAGCATTATTCCACTGTGATCTAAGAAGTTGCTTGATGTCATTTGAATTTTTCAAAATTTATTGAGACTTGGATTGTGGTCTATCATGTGACCTATGTTGGAGAATGCTCCATGTGCTGATGAGAAAAATTTATATTCTGTAGTTTTAGAGTGGAATGTTCTGTAGATGTTTGCTAATTCCATTTGCTGTAGGGTCTGGTTTAACTTCAATGGTTCTTTGTTGACGTTCTACCTTGATGATTTATCTATTGTTGTCAGTGGAGTGTTGAAGTCTCCCTCTATTATTGCATTGCTATCTACCTCTTCTTGTTGGATTGATACCTTTATCATTATATAATAACCATCGTTGTCTTTTTTATTGTTGCTAGTTTAAAGTCTATTATATCTGATAAGAGAATGGCAGGAATACCTGCTCATTTTTGGTTTACATTTGTGTGGAATATTTTTTCCCACCCCTTTGAGTCTATATGAGTCTTTGTGTGCTAAGCGGGTCTCTTGAAAGTAGCAGGTAGTTGCATTGTGTGTTTTTTAAAAATTCATTTTGTCAGTCTATATCTTTTTAGAAGGGTATTGAGATCATTGACATTCAGGGCTAATAATGATATATAAGGTGCTATTCCATTCATTGTTCTGGTTGTTTCCTGGTTGCTTTATTATTTTTTTCTCTATTGTATTGGTGTTTTATAAGCTCTGTGAGTTTTATGATTTCCAGTGTTTTTCTTCCGGTGTATTTTGACCTTTTGTTTCAGTATTTAGAACTCCTTTATTTCTTGTAGAACCAGCCTAGTGGTAACAAATTCCCTCAGAGTTTGCTTGTCTGAGAAAGACTTTATTTCTATTTCGTTTATGAAACTTAGTTTTGCGGGATACAAAACCCTTGACTATTATTCTGTTTGAGGATATTGAAGATAGGCCCTGCCTTGTAGTGTTTCTTTAGAGAAGTCTGCTGTTAGTCTGATAGGTTTAAACTTTATAATTTATTTGATACTTTTGTTTCACTGCTCTCAACATTCTTTCCTTTACATTAACTGCATAACTCCATGATCATATACCCGGGAGCTGATCTTTTTGCAATGAATTTTCACGGTGTTCTTTAGGCTTCTTGTATCTGGATGTTTATGTCTCTGACAAGGCCAGGGAAATTTTCCTCCATTATTCCCTCAAATCAGTTTTCCAAACCTGCTGCTTTCTCTTCTTCCTCAAGAACACCTATGATTCTTAGGTTTGGGTATTTTACATAATTTCACATTTCTTGGAGATTTTATTTGTTCTCTTGATTCATTTTTCTTCATTTTTGTCTGATTGGCTTAATTTGAAAGCCTTTGTCTTCAAGTCCTGAGATTCTTTCCTCTGCTTGTTCTAGTCTACTGTCAAAATTTTCCACTGCATTTTGTACTTCCCTAAATTAGTCTTTCATTTCCAGAATTTCAACTTTTTTTTTAAGGTGTCTATCTCTTTGGAGAATTTTGCATTCATGTCCTGAATAGTTTTTAAAAATTTCTTTATGTTGGTTTTCGACTTTCTCCTGAATCTCATTGAGTAACTTTATAATCAAGCTTTTGAATTCTACCTCTGGAATTTCAAAGTTTTCATTTTGGTTAGGATCCACTGCTGAAGAGTTGGTGTGGTTTTTATGGCATATTGGCCAACTCTGTTTTTTCATATTGTCAGAATTATTTTCCTGGTTCCTTCTCATTTGGATAGACTGCTTTTTCTTATTTGAGGGTGACAGGGGGTTGACATAGGCACTACAGGTTCCCTTGATTATATATAGCCTTGCTGTGGTGAGTTTCTCAATTGTCAACTGTACCTGCACAGGCTCAAGGCATCCTGCGTGGCTGGGGTGGCTTGGATAGTTGTGTCAGCGGGGCACTGGGATTAGACATTCCCCAAAGTTGAGGTATTATATCAGATGTAATAGGCTGTGCTGTTGACCTCTGGCCAGGAGGTGGCACTTATGAGAAAGAGCCAGTTGCAATGACTGTGAGCTGTTTGGCCAGTGTTCCTCCATGGAAGTGCCAAACCAGCCTAGGTGGTGGGCAGGGCTTCAGGGAATTACCCAAGTTCTATGTCTGTTTTAAGCCTTTGAGGGGAGTGTTGGGGAAAAGGAACTCAAGTTCCCTATCAGTGGGGATTGGGAGGGAATCCCTGGGTCACTGGGATAATGTTGTTTCGAGGCTGCACAAAAGAGTTTAAATGGGGAGTAAAAGGTTGCTAGGGTAAGGAGTCCCACCCACCTTTCTCATCTCAGCCTCAGGCAGCGTGTATTCAAAATGTCTAGTACAGCCAGCCTCAGGTCTTCTCACAGCAGCCTGCCCTAGTCAGGAACTATCTGGCA
The DNA here is from genome assembly GCF_000164805.1 of Carlito syrichta. NCBI lineage: Eukaryota > Metazoa > Chordata > Mammalia > Primates > Tarsiidae > Carlito > Carlito syrichta. The sequence continues at coordinate 40,779 of NW_007253030.1, forward strand.
CGTTAGAGTTGACCCTTGGGGTCTGTTCCCTCCCAGCTCAGCTAGAAAGCAGCCACCTACAAGGGTTGGGTTTCTGGCATATAGTGGTTGGAGCTTCTCAGGGATTTTTTTTCCCTGCACCATTCCATGTGGAGTCCAGAGCATAGCTGTGGGTAAGGCAGTTTCCCGTGAGAGACTGGAGTCCTATAAAGCTTGGGGGCCCTTCTAAATCTATGGCAGGAGCACAGAATTCCTGGATTCTCCTCACTTACCTTCCTCACAGCATCCAGAGGCTGCTTGTGGTTTGCCTTGTGATTCAGGCGAGTCTGGCTAGTTCTAACCCAGGTGGATCGATTTTTCTCTTCTTTGCACTATCTGGTTATTATTACTTCTTTGATGAGTCATGGGGCATGCTGCCAGTTCTGTATCTCTCTACATGCTGAGGAAATTCTCTGCATTTTGGTTTATTCCACAGGAAAAACACTTTAGCTGCTTCTCATTGACCATCTTAATCCCATCCTTTCAATAATTTCATTTTCAATGTAGCCTTTCCCCTAACAGAAACATGCGACTTTTGCTCTTAGTCATAATTCCCCCACTGCCCCCTGGATATCTATTTCTTTGTCTTTGGTGAAAGTAGATGTGAAGGGTGGATATTCAGAAGAAAGCAACTCCTAACTGGAACTACCTGCAAACTAAACTATGCTCTGCTAGGATATGGAGGGGGTAGGAGTCTAGAATAAGCTAGGGGGAATGGAGAGTACAGATGCCAGGGCAATGGTGTTCCTGTCCCGCCAGGCTGAGCAATCTCCGGTAAGGAGGCCACAAGACAACCCTAGGGCCAACCCAGCTCCAAGGCTGAGTCACAGTGTCACAATATAGTATAAGGGATTCTTAAAAATAGGCCTCACATCAGATTCTACCTGAATGAAAAATCATCATTTATTCTTTTAACGTGTGTGTGTATGTGTGTGTGTGTGTGTGTGTGTGTGCATGTAATACACCGAGCTGGGCTCGGTGGCTCAGCCTGTAATCCCACGCCTTGGGAGGCTGAGGTGAGTGGAT